>NC_133477.1:20532215-20601043 GCF_025370935.1 Choristoneura fumiferana | reverse complement strand
TGTCGTGACAAGCCTTTTACGTGGATTATTTAATTGTTAAGTTTACACAAGACAATAATATGAATAGTGTTTGGTCTAGTAGCAGATGTTTTAAAACGATCTGAAAGAAGTATCTGGAGGGAACCCTGGAATATCTGATTTAGATGATTTTGTCGCTGTCGGCGAAAGGCCTCCCCCAGATCGCCGGGAATCTATAGATGGTAAGTTCTAGAAAAATATTTCTAAATTGCCCCCAAATAAATTATGTTGAAAATAACTGACTTGGCCAATATCTAAGCTTAAAAGAAATGGCTTCATCCAGCTACTAAAATATTACAAATTGTTAAACATTCATATTATTAATATTGATGTGACTTATTAAAAAAAAAATACAAGTATTGTGTTTGAAGTAACATGAATAATAAAAGAAGATTCTAAAACACCTATTTATTAGAGCTAAGTATAACATACTTAATTTAACTTGAAAGTCAGTTAAAAACATACCTCTACTGTTTTGCTATTGTTTACATTTTTCTAGTTTAACTTATAACTAAAACTGAATTTGTCTTGAGCAAGAGTACCTAAATTAGTCATGGTGGCCTAGTGGTTTGACCTATCGCCTCTCAAGCAGAGGGTCGTGGGTTCAAACCCCGGCTCGCACCTCGTGAGTTTTTCGATATTCATGTGCGGAGTTACATTTGAAATTTACCACGGGCTTTGTGGTGAAGGAAAAACATCGTGAGGAAACCTGCACATACCTGCGAAGCAATTCAATGGTGCGTGTGAAGTTCCCAATCCGCACTGGGCCTGCGTGGAAACTATGGCTCAAGCCCTCTTGTTCTGAGAGGAGCCTCTGCCCAGCAGTGGGACTTATATAGGCTGGGATGGAAGAGTACCTAAATTAAAGTCACTAGTTATCACTAGTACTAATATATCTATTCTGTGTCTCTAGTCATCATATTTTATTGCAAAAGTTATGTATGACATATTCCTATCCTATCCAAAAATTTAAACTACTTAATTTTTTCAGGAAAATGAACTTCAGGATCAGTTTGGTGTACTGGGAAAAATGGTCAGTAGGTAGTGTACTGCACCCGATTTGCATGGCATATCACAAATGCTGCATTGGTAAGGCATTGATTTTAAACCAATACAGAAGACTATAAGACTAACTAACCTACTTTTTTTTTTTTTTTTTTTTTTTTTTTAATATGGCTTTCACTCTTGCTGATTTTAGCAAGACGTATTTTGCCAATGTCGATGTTGAGACATTACGCACATGAGGAGAATGTTCGGTTTATGAAATTTTGATTTTGGAGAAGGAACAGATAGGAGACCTAAAACAAATAACATATGTTATGGACGGCACACGGACGCGTGACTTTTTTTTTAAACAGGGAAATGAAGACTGTTAAACATGCTAACATAAAAGGAAGTAGTGTAAAGGAAAAATAAAATATAGAAAACATGCTGTAATTTTACTACAACTTAATGTTGTGACTCAGTATAAATTTGATTAAAATTTTTGTCAAGGAAGAATCTAAAAGAGAAAGAAGTGTCAGAAAGTTAATAGGACGCGGAACATCCTTAGGCAACACGTCATACAGAGAATATGTAAGTTTACCGCAATTAAAAAAAATGTGCTCAAGAGTTCCTTCGTCTAGACCGCATTCGCACAAGGAGTTATCCCGCACCCTAATTTTATTTAAGAACACCGGAGTACAGACATGACCCAAACGGAGTCGGCATATGGTAGAAGTGACCCATTTATTCGCAGAGCGGAAACGATAAAACCACGGTTTTCGAGGGATTAACGGTTGAATGTTCCCGTAGTGTCGTCCTTTCTGGAGTCTGGAGAGGCTCCACATATTCTGCCAGGAGATCCTCAAGTCAACTCGAGCGGACATCGTTAGGTCTGATGGTAAGATGGTGTTATATTCCTGGCAACCGATTTCGATGGATTCTCTTGCCCATGCGTCCGCTCTTTCATTACCTACTATGCCGCAGTGGCCCGGAATCCATGCAAGTGTAACATCTAGTCCTTTTAACTTACAACGGTATAGAGACTCTTTGATTTTCAAAATAATTGGATATTTGGTTTTCATTTTAAAATGGTTACCAACAATTGCTTGTAGGCAGCTTTTGGCGTCGGAAAAATTAATACTTTTGAGATATTATGGGATTTCGAAAATTTGATTGCTTCTAAAATGGCTATGGATTCCCCAGTGAAAACAGATGACTGAGTTGGGCCTTTCTGAGTCAAGACAATTTGGTATTTGGGAATCCATACCGCTGCTCCTACGTGACCATTAGGGTCTAGCTTAGAAGCATCTGTAAAAATGAGTAACCAATCTTGCCATTCTTCCAATTTTTTATTAAATTGAATATTAGCCGCTGGGTTATCCTTGTCAATGCCAAAATCAAGGATAACATTGGGGGTAAGTTAAAGACTCATAGTTGACCTCAAAGATAGGGTTAGAGCTGGAGGTGTATATCGGTGACGAGAGGTTTTTAATTTGGAGTACGAAACAATATCCTTGGTGTCTCCTTATGTGACCAATATGCATTTTCAGATACTTCCAGAGAAAGCGCCTCTAGTCGAGGTAGAAGGGGATGATTAGAGATAGAACAAGCTTTGAAGATGAAGCGGTCTGCCAAGTACTGCCTACGGAGGGACAGGGGAGGATCCAAGCATTCGACCTGCATAGCATTTTTTGGTGAGGATTTCATAGCACCTAGAGAAATTCGAAGGCATTTAGCTTGAATCAGATCCCACTTCTTAAGTGCGTTTTTGTTACAGGGTTCTATCACCATAGAGCCATAGTCGATCTGGCTACGGATAACTGCGTTGTATACGAGCTTTTGGCAGTATGGATGGGCGCCCCACCAGACTCCAGAGAGAGCTCGAAGAACATTGATACCCTTTTCACATTTTCCAGTCACATATTCCAAATGTGGTACACCTGTCATTCTAGAATCTAAAAAGACTCCAAGGAATTTCACAAAGTCCTTGCAAGGAATGACGTCTCGATCATATTGAATTTGAATGTTGGGAATGAATCTACTTCGCGTGAAGGTAACTATGCTACTTTTAGATGGAGATAGAGACAGTCCATGATCATCAAGCCAAACCTTGAGATAACTGAGCGCTTCATTAAGTTTTGAAGATGCAGCATCAGTTGACTGCGAGCCCGTATAAAGCACCAGGTCGTCGGCATACTGAAGAATACTACAGAAGGGGGAGACAGATTGTTCCATATCATACGTATATAAACTATAAAGAAGAGGGGAGAGCACCGAACCTTGAGGGAGTCCCTGCCATAGGGTAAGGGGAGGATGGAAACTATTGCCGGATCGAATTTTAATGGTGCGTCCCATGAATAACTTACAAACAAAATGAACTATCCTCACAGGAATACTCAGCTGGAGCATTTTTGCTCTGAGCACCGGAAGAAGAACATTGTCGTATGCGGCGGAGACATCTAAGAAGCACTACAAGATGTTTTTTTTGGAAAGGGCCAATCTAATGTCCGAGGTTAATATGCTTAAGCTGTCCATGGTGCTTTTTCCTTTACGGAATCCGAACTGGGAGTTAGCGAGTAAATTATTTTTTCCACAAACCATTCCAGCCTATTCTTAATTAAATGTTCAAATATTTTACCAATTGTTGCAGAAAGGGCAATTGGTCGATAGGAGTTGGCATCTTGAGGGTTCTTGCCTGGTTTGAGCATTGGAATTACAATTTGTGTCATCCATGACTCAGGGATTTCCCCAGTCACAAAACAAAATTGAAAAGGTTTAACAGATGTTCCTTTGAAAAGCGGTTAAGTTTCTGGATAAAGATATAGGAATGCCATCTTCTCCGGGTGAACTGTTACGAAGACCGTCCAGTGCCAACTCAAGTTCCGGAATGTGAAGGGTTCGTCGAGGGGTCCTAGTTCAGCAGAAGGAGGAGATGGGTTTATGCAAGATTCCTCAGGAACCGATGAGGAGCTAATTTACCCGCGAACTCCGCCAACCAGGAAGGAGGATTATGAGGGGTTGACCAGTCAGATCGGAAAGAGCCTCTGAATCTTTTAATACTCTTCCATACCAGCGATGGCGGAGTTCTAGGGTTGAGATTTTCGCAAAATCCCTTCCATCCTTTCTTTTTAGCTTTCTTTAGGAGGCGCTTAGTGTGAGCAGAGATTTTTTGGTAGGCGACGAAATCTTCGGAAAGACCGGAAACATTGAACTTACGTTCGGCGTTATCCCTTTCTTTAACCGCCGCCGTGCATTCTGCATCCCACCAGGGAGGTGAAGGGACTTTGCTGCCAAGAATTTTTTTCTTCGGGACGTACTTATCGGCTGCCTCTATCAGTATCGATTGGAATTGGAGGTATTGTTCAAAAGGGTTTGAAAGGTTGGAATCCAGCTCTTTTAATTTTTTTTCCACATAATAAGAGAAGCTAGGCCAATCTGCTTTATCCAACCTATATTTAAGGAGTGGTTGGGGAACAGGTGAAGGAAGAACGGAGGATGGCTGGGAGATAATAATGGGGAAATGATCACTTCCGAATGACTGTTTCAGCACCTGGTATGATAGCGAACACGAAAGATTAGGAGAGCTAGCAGATAAATCTAGCACCGAGTTAGGGTTTTGTCCAGGATAAACTCGGTGGGTGGGGGAGCCGTCATTGATGACTACGACGTTAATGTCATCAAACAGATCCAAGAGGAAAGACGAAAATATGTCACTGTGTGATGAGCCCCAAGAGGTATTATGGCTATTGAAATCACCTAAGATGAGGAGAGGAGGAGGGACCGAGAACAGGATGGTAGAAAGATCAGGTATTAGGTTGATATTTGGATGCGGAATATAAATTGATACAAAATTTATTCCCATGATATTAGCCGCAACTGCGTTAATTTCATGAGAGTGGGGAGGGAGGGGGATTTGAGAGAAAGAGTAACCTCTTTTAATGAACAACGCACAACCAGCACGTCCATCATCGCGGTCTTCCCGAAGGCACGAGAAGCCCGGGATCCTAAAACGGGAACCCGGTCTCAACCATGTCTCCGAAATGGCCGCCACAGATATAGAGTGCTCGTTAACGAGGTTGATTAAATCTGGTTTTTTAGGGATGATGCTACGACTATTCCATTGAAGAAAGTTGGCCTGGGGGGCCATTGGAGAAGGATAATCTTTCAGCTAGCGAAACCATTAATGGGGCAACGTCGGGCGGTAAACAATCGCTCCATTTGGCGATTATATTGGTGAGGAGTTTGAATAATAGTTCCATGAGATCGTCATTGGGCGTCTCAGCTGGCATCCGCCGAGATGATAAGACGTATCCATTAGGAACCTGAGATTGGGGGGTCGAGATAATTTCTTTATGAGCTTGCCGGTCATAGCCGGGAGACAGGGGGGTCCTTGGTCTAATTTTACGAGTGACCGTCTTACGGTATGAAGACGAGGGAGGCGATTGAGGAGGCAAGGAAGGGTGACCAGGAGGGGGAGGTTGCCAAGAGGGACTGGAAACTGGTTCAAAAAAAATCTTAGCTACGTCGGCGTAAGGGCGACGTACGGCCGGGAAGCGAGAGGAGGCTTCTTGGTAAGAGATACTGTGCTCCGACATTGCTAGTTTAATAGATTTTTGCCTACAATATTCAGGGCAACGTTGGTCTGTAGCAAAATGATGACCTGAACAGAAGAAGCAAGTCACTTGCTCAGCGGCGACGTTGCAACCTTCGCCTGGGTGTTTTTGGGCACACTTAAAACAACGAGCATCAGATCGGCACTGGGCCTGTATATGACCAAACCTCAAACATTTTCGGCATTGAATTGTCGGTAGCACATACACTTCGACTTCAACGACGTATAAAAAGCGAAGATTCTGTCTGGAAGTTTTTTGACCTTCAAAAGTCACTACGACAGTTTGAGTTGGTACCCAGGATGGAGGTCCTCCCTCATTGGTTACCTTACGTTGGAGGCGCCGGGCTTTAAGGATTTTACCCTGTCCGTCTTTGAGGTCGGTAGCGTCCACAAATTCTTCCATTGACCAGTCAACTGGTACACCACGGATCAATCCCATACGAGAAACATTATAGGATGGAATGCTGGCTACAAATTTATGATGTGACAAAAAGGGGTTCTCTAAAATGGAATTAGCATCCTGAGCGGTCTTAAACTCCACCGAGACACGGTTTCTGCCAACGATCTTAATACCATCTCGTTTGATATTTTGGATGTTGGCTCTAGCAAATGCGAGACCAACCTTTATTGGTTGCAGTGAAATACCCGAGTTGTACGATTCCGCGTCTCGTGAGATGTGAACTATAAATGGGCCACTGTCTTCACTGCCGTATTTGCGTGAATCCGCGTCTAAATCAGGGTGTTTATAGACGGTTGCTGCAGATGCGTTGTCGACGTCGGTTCCCTGCATCACCTTTTTGCCTTTAGGTTCGAACCTTTCGGACGATGAAAGTTCCAACAAGTTATGACTACGCTTTCGTGAATTACTGTCTTGCGAGTCCATCTCAATCGTGTTTGTGGAACTGCCACCGCCCGGATCGGGGGGCTCCTCGTTCCCCTCCATATTTTTGGCTCTCGGCCAACCGGACAAGTGTGTTATTAAGTTAAACTAGTATTATATACTAAATAATCCACCACCAGATAATTAATTAGAAAGGATTATTATTTTAATGGAATATAACCTAAAAGTTGAACAGACTCACTGCACGGCGCTTCTGTCCAATTATCAACTAACCTACTTATCAGCTTTTTGTGCTGGTGACAGTCAAAATGATAAATGAAAACATTTATTCTCTAATGAGGTGTCTGTAATGAGGGCTATCGTTTTTTGTCTCACTAGATGGCGCACTGTTGCGTGAGGTTTTTAAGTATGGCTTTCAAAGTCTGTTATTACGAGCGTGTAAACAAAGTTTAGATTAAAATCATATTTAATACACCTTAAAACCGTACCATAAAAAAATCAAGCATGCCACAGTGTTGCATAGTCCCACGTTTTGTTCGGAAAAAGGGAGGGCAAAGGTTTTCGAAAAACAAAACTGTCTCAAAACACAGGCATTCATTGCCGCGGAACGCATATTTGCCATAATTAATTCAGATATTGCAAAATATTCACAAAATTATTCTAATTATAAATAAACCTGCGTAGCTCACCCAAAAACTATGAGATTCGCCTCTAGTGGCGAATTCATTTGCGATAGCCCTCATTGAGCTGTAAAGGGCTCTTTCAGGGCATCTCCGCGCTGCGAATTTTCCCTGCGTGATATTTATTCTGTATGTTGCATACAATTTCTTTGCGAATTATTGACCACCAGTGCGACTTATAAGATTCAATGTGTAACATTGTGCCAGCCTACCCAGGGATTTACTTGTGTGGGCGTTTCGAGTGTGGTCAACTTTCGGCACCTACTTACTATATATTGGGTTTCAATCACTCCTGCTGGCTCGTGCTGAGGCACCGACTTCAAACTAGTAGAAAGATATTTTCAAGGTTTTTGAAGTTGGTTCCATTTTTTGTTAAAAATTGTATTTGTAGCCAAAGTGCATCTCACAACGATTCCATTAAGCTCAAACACAGCATAGTTATATCATTTTATAACAGTACCGGTACCTAAGTTCTTCTTTATCAGGGTCCAGTTCACCAAATGATACTTTCTGAATGTGAATACTTGACTTGATGTTAAAAATGCCAAAATCGCTATAGGTGTGTTTTAAAAATTCGAGGGTTGCCCTCGATTTCTCTAAGATCCCATCATCAGATCTTGACTTGGTGTCAATGGGGCCACTTCGGAAGTATGTCCTTTAGAACTAAAAAATAATTTTGAAATTCAACCCACTATTGGTGGAGTTATCTCGTAACAAACATATAAAAAAAAACACTCATTAAGAACCTCCTCCTTTTTTGAAGTCGGTTAACAAATAAAGAAAAAAAATGTGTTACAGAATTGCGATAAAAACCGCGCAATGAAAATTCACAGTGCAATCAGGGCCTTACATGTAATTTTTTTGTACTACCAGTACCTTCGGAAGGGCCCTCATATAACCAACAAGTGTGCCACAAAAAACTTAGCCTCAACAAAAAGAAAAAAAAAACAACTTGGAAGAGCTTAGCTTATGTATGACAGACAATTAAAAATATTTTTCTACATAATCTTTATTTTTTTAAGATGTTTGACAGGCTAATTTTCTCACAGTAAAAAACAATTTCGTTAACATTTATGTAGACTTAAAAATGAAACTCCAAAATTAGTTTTCTTTTAATTATTTTAAAACATGAGTATAAAAAATTATTACAAATCAAACCGTATTCATGTTGTACCTATATCCTCCTGTCTCTGTAACTCCAATAGACTAATTCCCAACAATATTTAAAAAAAAAACCTCTTATAATAATTTTCTTACATTGTGTACCCGTCTATCATGGCCGGTTGAGCCATTCTATCCATATTCTCATAACCCGCTATTCCAATAGGATAGTATCTGGATTCCAGAACAGTATTTGAACACCCATCACAAAATTTGTACATCAACTTTAAACTGTAGGTTATCATCTCTTGGGGACAAGATATTTCTTTTATATGATAGAGGAAAACAAGCAGGCTGGTCACCTGATGGAAAGCAATCACGGCACCCATAGACACCCGTAACTATATGCATGAACCACAAATTATCTCTTAAATATCATGGTATAAAACTGGAAAATAAAGCAGACGACATAAAAATACCTTATATCCGTTGAAAAATAAGGAAATTATGAACAAAAGGAATTTGCATTCTTATTCTTGAAAATTATCTCTCTTCCTATTCTTGAATATTCTCTTTCTTGAAAAATCAAATTCGGTATAAACTTTCTAATTTTTTACGGTTGTCGTATCATGTGACGTCACATGATATAAGTACTTGCTATTGCCCGCGACTCCGCCTGCAAAAAAATCGTTTATTGCGCGCCCGCGGAAATTATACATTTTTATAAACTATCGCCTTATCAAATTCATCACAATCGGTTGAGTATTTCAAGCGTGACAGCATAACAAACAAACGTTACATACTCACTTTCGCATTTCTAATATTAGTAAGGATAGTAGGATAGTCATATGTTTGATTATTTGCAGGTAAATGAAGACCCATACATAGACAATGAACCAAAAACAGTTTTCCGGAATACAATGACAGATGAAATTAATATTAGCAAGCTAAATCCCAATGTGATAGAGTTTGTGCCTTCTAGTGTTAGACGATTACAACCACAAAAGAAACAAGAAACTTTAAAAAAAAGTAAATTTAAATCTCCAAAGAAACTAGACCAAAGTACTAGCAAAGTAAACACTGAAATTAAAGTTTCCAGTGAAAATAAGATATGTGACACCGAAAAAAAAGATGAAGCAAAAACGAAAACTCCTATGAATCTGTTGATTGCAGAAAGTAATAGTTCTACAATAAATGAGAGCGGGAAACACAAACAAAAGAGTATGAATCTGGAAAGTTCAGCATCTGAATCGATGAATTCTGTAAGCAAAGCTACTGGAAGTAGCAATGTCATTTCCTTAGAGAAGAAAGTAGACATATCTAATATGAAATCTGAAGAAATCGAAGAAGTGAAGATGAAAATAAAGTCAAAGATCATAGATTCTTCTGGTGATTCCATAAAACAGAAAAAAGAGAGAAATGTCGCTATAGCAGCTCTTCTAAGGCTCAACGCAACTGCGCCAGCAGTGCCAGCTGAAAAACCAGTAAAACTAATAACGCCTGATTATTTCAAAACCCTTCCTACTGAGGAAAAAACAGACACTGAAAAAGAATCAGATGTCAAAGACACTAATGAAACAGTAGAAGAACTTGAAGAACCCGCAACTTCCACAAGCAGCAAACCTGTAGTCTACAAAGATCCATTTGTTGAAGAGTCGATTGCCAAAGTGAATAGTTGGTTTGACAATGAGGATAGCCCCAAAGTCCCCAAACCGAAACCGTTGCCAGTGCAGCCGCCTGCCGCAGCTCCAGTACCTCTGCCGCCTGTGCAATTTAAGGATGTTTTATCATTTAAGAAAAAGAATGCTTCTAGTCTAAGTGTAAGTATTTTGTCTCTAACTCGTTTACCAATATCTATGTATAGCCTGTCTACAATGTAATGAACGGTACGTTCTTTGTCAGTCAGCATTAGGCAGTTCGAAAGCGTTGCCGCTGTAATAATAGATTAGCGTACTGTAACAGGTGTAGAAGATATTTTTTAAAGGTTAAACATGTACATATGTGTGTCTTACATTAGATTAGGTTTACTTTTCTGAAGATATATTATTGCCTTTGCAAGAACTTTTTGTAACTAAATATTTTTCATTCATCGTATTTGCTACACTACAGCTAAGATCCGTTTTGCAGATAAACTCGCGGAAAAGCGAAACAAACAGTGAAAAGAAGAAACAATTTACCGCTTTCGTGCCCTCCTCGTATGCTAATGACCTTCTACAAAAATATGAAAAGAACGCAAAGACCCAAGTGGCTCCGAGAGTAGACTGGGGTGAGGCGCTCGAGAGGCGGTTGATGGAGAAAGATAAAGAAATAAAAAAAAAGATGCGCGATGCACAGGATGGTGCGTCACCCAATTCAGTGGGTGGGAATGGGAATTCAGCATGAATTTAAGGTTAGTGGGAACATTTTCAGTGGCGGCGCAGGACCTAATGTTAGTGAGGGCAAGATAAATTTTGCGAAGCAATGGCACACCACACATTCGATGACGAATTTTTAAATGAGACCCCAAACCACGAGAGCAAAAGCTGCTCTAACGCCTAAGCCTAGCGCCACTTCTGCATTTTCATGGGATGATTTTGAACTCCCACAGGTATCAGGTTAAGATTAGAGATATAATCACCATGTGCCTGAGTATGAAAAAAAAAGTGGAAAGACATTTAATTTTATTTAAAAAAGAAACCTATTTCGTTGACTTAGCGCATTTTTTACAGCTTGTTTTTGATGAGATTTGATAAATTATTCCGAGACCAAATAAGTGTGATGCAACCAATAGATATACATATTATTTATTTTCTTTTTAGAACCAATCATAACGTCAACAATCATCAATCAACGTACGTACGTTTCGTTCGTAATTCAACGTGGGATTGAATGACATTTAATTAAGACATTTTACTCTGCGATGAAATATTATTTATAATTTTATACCTAGTTTAATTTTATTAGGAAATATTTTTTTCGAATGTTTATTTTATTTATTATTGATACTTTATTGTATACAAACTTTTTATTGTACGGTGACTTCCAAAGATGTTTATTTTGTTTACATTTGATAAACATAACATAAAAGAAAGGAAAAAAAATATTGACATGACCAAAACCAGTATTCGGTATTCGGTTGGTCCCCTCCGCATAACAGCTTGTCTTTAGACTGAAACCGCTATGGCTTTACACTTTCTTCTATCTTCTGCTAGCGTTACCATTCTGGGTCTGTTTTTCCCCCATCTCTTTAACTGCCTTACCCTACTTTAGGTCATTAGTTAGCTTTCGGTCCGTTTCTACTTTTCTCTTAACATTATGCCCCGTCTAAAGTCATTTCAGTTTGCTACACTGCACTGTCTGAACTTTTTCTAACTTGTAGTCTTTCCTTTTATCCTTTCAAAACAACCTAGATATCTTTCTATTTTGATCAGGTTTAGGTAGTGATTTGTTCCAATCTCAATGTACCGAATATGAATTCATTTATCTTTTCGAATATTACTTTTATGTACATAACTCTCAAATGTAAACATATCTTTGACCTTGACTGTATTATGTAGTTTGTATATATGTTTGAAGACCTCATCTAAATAAAGTCAGTTCGCCGAGAGTTGATAAAGAATCGGGCAAGTGCGTGTCGGACAAATATTCAATATAAAGTTTTAATTGACTATTGCTATAATATGACGGACGGACGGACACGTCGAAACTATAAGCTTAGGGTTCCTTGTAGGACTATGGAACCCTAAAAATCAGGGATTCTTACCCATTGCAAAAGTAGCACGCTTATTATTTTTACCGATTAAAATTCAAATAAATATTAACTGTATATAACGGTTGCTATTCCGAGACGTTGTCTTAATACTATCGGCGAATAGGCTTTATACGCATCGAAAGTGTCCAGGGATTATTGAGTCGGGATCAGTCATGTATTAATTTTCCTTGCACAAGCAACGTGATTATTCAATTACAATGATTTCTACTTAGTTATGTTAAATTTTGTCAAACTGGATGAAACGTGAAAATAAATAGCGAAATTTTATGTGGGGTAGAGGTGAAAATTTAGGCAACCGAATCGACTGAATGATGAATCGAGTTGTTACGGGGCACGTCACTGCTACCTACGCAAAAGTAGTTGTTATAAAAACTTGCACATTTTCCAGTCTACATTTCTGAATGTGAAAATTATGGCAAAAGTATTTTTTTTACAATTTCATATAAAATACGTAGGTACTTAAAAATTTCTGGACATTTGGTCATTTTGCGTTACAGTTAGTTTATGTTTTATAACTATGTTCACTTTGTACGAACATTAAGTTCAATTATTTTTTATTTTACACTTTATTAATAGTTAACTACAATATATAATTTAAATAATGAATTGATTATTTTTTTATGAGTTATGATCTAGTTTAAATATACATAAGTAAATAAATTGGACATACAAGAATCACGCAAATACAATTTTAATTCTTCCTTTTATTTAATTTGACTTTTAATGTAATTGTTATTTTAATGTACCTAATTGAATTGATTTTATTAATGTTTTTCTATCTTTGACATTGTATTTAGTTTTTTTTTTTCTAATTTATTTTGTGTGTCTCTTTTAAAACTGTATTTGCATGCATTTGAGTATGTTTTTATCGCAAATAAATGATTGATTGATTGATTGAATTAAGGTTTAGTTTTAAGTATTTCAAACATTGAGTTTCTTGTCGGTTCCTCTCAACACATGTGTATGCAAATGAAACAGTTTAATATCGACATCTTTTGAACCACAGCATTACATCACGTTTTCCAGTCATGTAGTAGGTATATGTCATAACCCAAATTTGTATACGTCGTAATTTTTTGTTGCACAAGTTATAAAAATGTAGTCCAGTGACTTACGATAATATCTGAGCTGTGAAGATGTACTTACCTACTTAATCAAAAACATGCCTCCTCACTATGCGAATGTGGGCTAACGGTGAACTTAATCACATCTTCTTCGCTTGTCCTCTTTATGATAATATACATTTTTATAACGAACTAATAAGGCTTAAAGTTTCTTTTCCAACCCATATTCTAGACCTTTTGCAATCGAAGGAAAAAGACATAATTATTGCATTAGGTCTGTTTCGTCAAAAAAACACACTAAATTGTAGTTATATATGAAACTTTTATAATTAATTTTTGTTTATCAACTATTCTGTTACTAACATTCTTACATCAATGTATCCTGCTAAGAATAACTCTTTATTACTTAGGTACTTACTTAGCTGACTAACCATCCTTTTTTTCCTGCTTTGTTGTGGCTTTTTTGTTTCCCTTTTTCTTTTCAGGAATAACAACTGATTTCCATTGTAAAAATGCTTTTCTCTTTCGGTTCTGTATTTCTACCCAATAAATCGACTTGACGCTGGCTCAATCTATAGACATAGCCAAAGAAAAAAAAAACATGCCTTTCTATGGCATACCCAGTTATTTATACCCTTTTGTTCGCAATACAAATTAGTGGGATTTTTTACATTCACTGATGCTCACCATAATTATTCCATACTAGTGGGAAATTATTTTTCCATTTGCACGCAATGCAGCAAGCAACCACGGCTGGTTCAATAATAGTGAAATATCTACATGAACGTACTGAATATTCTACTGCAAAAGAAGGGGTTAACATATCGATTCTGTAAAAAGCAAAAATATACCTACTTTAAAATCAATGTATTTGCCAGAGACTTGTTAAATGAACACGAGTAAGGTATGTGGTGATGTTCAGTGAAACACCAACGTAATTATTAAACCTACGCTTCTGATTATGAATAGAACAGCCTATTGCAAAATTTACAGATCGAAAAAAGTGAAAAGCTGTTCGTATTGCGGGTTGGGAAAAATCCCACTATTCAAAAGTGTGTGAATTATGTGTGTGTATGTATTAAAAGGTTACAATCAAGGGCCTATGTTTCTATGTGCACAAAATCGTTAAATCGTTTTTTTTTTGTTAGAATTTGAATCAAAATGTATGCGTTATTAATTTGGAAAGATTATTTATGATTTTTTTAATGATCATTAGTAGAGTAAAAACATACTAAACAATGTCTGGAATGTTGATGTTCGTGATTTCAATTTAAAAGCGCTCTAAAAACATATTTCATTTGTTTACAATATTTGTGTTAAGTATGCCTACTTAATTTTAATCGTAACTGAAATGTAGTAAGTAATTATTATAATTAAGTTAAAGAAGCGTTTAAGTTTGTTGGTGGCAACCGAGATTCATTGACTGTACATACTCGGGACACCACCGATATAACCTAAACGCTAACTCAGGGGTTTCCAAATTTCAGTCGGCAAACAGCGCTGCAAATGTGTCTTTATAAACATAATGAAGAGAAAACAGGAGTTATGAGTACCCGCAGCGGCTCCTCGTGTTTGAGACCTATGACCAGGGTTGCCAACCTTAATGCACAGAATTGCGGGATTCTTTCACTTGGCCTAAGCCTAACTGGATACGGTACCTTGGCCGTAAACGTATTGAAAGGCAATGCTAAGTTAAAATGAACCCCTTGCTGAACAGCCCGTCTGGCAGCTCGCCCTTACCGGTAACCTGTAAAAGCCATCTAAGGATAACAGCAAAAAAAAACAACCTTGGGTGGCAACCGCGCCAATGAAGAAGGGGTAGGGTAGTGCCGAGCGAGCGATAACTGTAATTAGTAATTTGTAATTGAAAGTTCGTTCCAGTGTTTATAATTTAGTCTAGCATGAAAACGGGGCAGTTGGCGTCGCGCGGGGATCGTGTGCGGGAGAAGGGCGGATCCAGCTTTAAGGGTCGGCGGGGGGTCACATTATAATCGTATCATAACTAAATCAATTCTCCTCTTTTGTCGCAGGAGTTAAATGAATGAGCTTAGAAATATACTTATCTACTGTTGTCTTAGACGCACGCAGTCCAGGGGGGGTCATGGAGGTCATGACCCCCCCCCCCGGGTCCGCCCATGGTGCGAGACGCATACTTTAGGGCTTCAGAAATAGAACGCCCCGCTATACGCGGGTTGGCAACCCTCCTAGGGACCCAGACCCTGGTTTGTGAAGCGTAACTTGGGAACCCCTGTGTGCCACCGTTGAGTTCCTTTGCCGGTTTCTTCTCAACGTAGATTCTCTCGGAAACGATTGTAGATTTTACGACCTTCATAAGTGTTTGCCATAAATTGAATAAAGATTTTTTTGGCGAATTGGTATTTTTATTTTTTCACCCGCACGTAAACCTTTCAATTAAGTAGACAGTTGTATTGAAATTCCGAGATTTAACCAAATTCCTAAAAATTAAATCATGACTCTAAACCTAGCGGTTGAAATTTCGAGATTTTATTCCGATCCCGTGGGAATATTGTGATAAAAGTAGCCTATGTGTTATTCCAGATCCCCAGCTATCTAAATATCATATTTCATCCAAATCCGACCAGCAGCTTAGCGCCAAGGAGTTACAAACCCACACACCTCTCACAAACTTTCACATTCATAATATTGCACAAGTGGTACGATGAAATAAGATTATTATTTTTAACAGCCTTATTAAAGAGGCTTCCCAATTTGATTTCATGGTCCATCTTATCGTTAAAAAAAAAACAAGAGCGTTTATTCCTGCTGAGCTGGCAACGTTGCATTTTTGTTAGTTTTTTCTCTATTATTCCATTAAAAAATAATGAAAATTAAAAATGTTTTCTGATAGAACACTCCTTAATATATAAGTTAATGTGTCTACTCCAATAATTATTCGTGATAGACTTTTATATTCCTTCAAAACGAATTAATGTTTATGACCGGTTTTTAAAGAAAATAAAAGTTTATTGGGAGGGTGCGATACTAGGTGGGGGTGATGAAATATATCGCAGCGCTCATGGTGGCCAAAAGTAGAAATAGTTCTGGCTCTGTCATCTGTCATACTCATATGAATCTGTCATTAACAAAGCGATTTGTATAGACTTTAACTACCTAATTTTAGTAATAGATGTTTGTGTTATGATGCGAGCTTGAATTATTGAACACTGTCCCTGTTTTGTTCTTAATTCCTCTACATCTCGGACATGTCCAGCAACAATTTTCCTTATCAAACGGTTTATGGTTGAAATTTTATATCGAGTGATACGATACTCACAAAACCGGTCTTCAAAATGATACTCATTTTGATCTGAAAACGATATTTCATTTATTACTAGCGATATAAAAACAATTATATAATTTTACTATTATTTAAAGAAACCAATAATATAGCTTTATCTTTTCGTTTTACAGTAAAAGTACAACTAAACATGAAGTAAACAAACCCTGACATAACGAAAATAAAACACACTTTTTGAATAAATTTTACTTACCTCATTTAATTTTAATGACCAAAAATGAATTCACAACCTTTTGTCCACCCAAATCACGGTATCACAGTAATTTTGTATTATAAATTAATACGAAAGGTTTGATTTTGGTCACAATGTCGCGATGAAATTTCAAAACGTCAGAGCATCAAAGCCAAAAAAGTTGCGGACGCTAGGTGGCGCTGATGTCGTGCACAGGTGTTCTATCAGACAACATTATTAATTTTCATTCAATTTTTATGGAATAATCGAGAAAAACTAACAAAAATGCAACGTTGCCAGCTCAGCAGGGTAAGTACCGACAATACATACACTAAACTTGATGCATAATACAGCGCAGCTGATAACGCTCGCTGGCTTGTAATGTGGGACATATGACACAGTTCAACTTACATTGTGCGCGTGATTCGCAGGTCGCATACCATTCCTTTCCAGTTTACTTGCATCTCATCATTCATCATTCCAGCCTATATACGTCCCACTGCAGGGCAGAGGCCTCCTCTCAGAACAAGAGGGCTTGGGCCATAAGTTCCCACGCGGGCCCAGTGCGGATTGGGAACTTCACACGCACCATTGAATTGCTTCGCAGGTTTGTGCAGGTTTCCTCACGATGCAAAGCTCGTGGTAAATTTCAAATGTAATTCCGCACATGAATTTCGAAAAACTCAGAGGTGCGAGCCGGGGTTTGAATCCACGACCCTCTGCTTGAGAGGCGATAGGTCAAACCACTAGGCCACCACGGCTTCACTACTTGCATCTATACAATTTAAATTACATTCCAAAGCTACCTGAAGTAATAGTTTATGCACAGTATCTGAAATAATCGATTCATCGATTGACGGGGTTAATTTGACTGGATGCTTCTGTATATGTATGTTGTAAAATCTTTATTTACATCCTACATACGTTCCACTGCTTGACACAGGCCTCCTCTCAGAATGAGAGGCTTTGGCCAATAGTTCCCATGCGGGCCCAGTTCACCCACATTGAATTGCTTCGCAGGGTTGGTGGTAGGACCTTGTGCAAGGTCCGCCCGGATTGCTACCACCATCTTGCTCGCTAATCCTGCCGTGAAGCAGCAGTGCTTGCACTATTGTGTTTCGGCGTGGAGAGTAAGACAGCCGGTGAAATTACTGGCACTTGAGGTATCCCATCTTAGGCCTCTAGGTTGGCAACACGTATGCAATACCCCTGGTGTTGCAGCTGTTTATGGGCGGTGGTGATCTCTTACCATCAGGAGACACACTTGCTCGTTTGCCATCCAGTCGAGTAAAAAAAAAGTGTGTGCAGATTTCCTCACGATGTCTTCCTCCACCGTAAAGCTTGTGGTAAATTTCAAATGTGATTTCGCACATGCATATCGAAAACCTCAGATGTGCGAGCCGGGGTTTGAACCCACGATCCTCTGCTTGAGAGGCCATAGGTCAAACCACTAGGCCACCACGGCTTCATCTCATCAGTTCAGTTATGTTGCTTCGGCTTTATTGTACAGTACAGTCGAGTTCAAAAATATGTTTACACTTTACTACCACGTCGCTTTCACTTCATGTTTTAACTTTTATCAAGTCCGAATGCATACAGTCACGAGGTGCTAAAGTATTAGATATCTTTGACCTCAAATGTTTTGAAATCCGTCCTCCGTATGAATTAAAAATATTTAAGACACCCCAAACATATTGTACATCTCGTCCAGTTTATTTAGAAGGCTGCAGATATTGTCAATGTAAAACATGAAATCCGTCCAGCCGTTTATGCTGCAGAGAACCAAAGAAATACACTCGAAAAGCAACCCTCAATCGGGCAGTCGGGTAAAAAACATAATTTATGAGCATTCCTGAGAAGCATTTCTCTATACTTGACATTTCTGTCTTTGTCCAGAAAGGATATACTTAGACGAGAGGCTGTATTGTCTAAAGTTTCACTCTCGCGACCACAAATCAAATGACAGATTTTGTATAATACTGTCATGATTGTGATCGCGTGTGTCAGACACGTTACGCAATAGAAATAGACCCTCGTTGTATGTACCTAGTACCTTGTGCACAGATTTGATATGGGATGGGAGGTACAGTCAACGTAATCTAAATAAGTGATCATTTCTGTACCTTGTCGCTTTCAGTCGTTACACAATTTCGTATGGCTTTTCAAACATGACGTTAAAGTGACAAGGTACAAAAGTGATCACATTTATGACGTTGACTGTACCTAAGTAATTTTTCGAATATGGATGGAACGTCGACTAGAGGTACCTACAGACAGTTACTAAATACAACAAGTAATCTTCTTTAAGTTTTTTACCTATATTATGTTGTTTTTTGTGAGTGGAGGGCACAAAGATTAACTAACTTGGGTTTATGGAACACCAAACTAATAAGCATGGTCATAAAATGTTAATGATAAACGGTAAAAAACACGTAATCCGCTACTTAAAAATGAAATATTCAGAGGGTTGTCAAAAGAGCCCATAAAATTATTAGTTTATTGATCTGTTTTTGTTCCACTTAAAAATGTAGTTGCGTAAAGCCATAAAGCTTATGGCCGGGTGTTGAGCAGGTAGATGCATGGGGTCCATATCGGCTCGTATACTTATCGAAAGTCTGAATGTAATGTGTCCGAAGTCCGAATGATCGCTCGTCATAAATCTATTTTCTTTGAATCGAATAATTGTTCAGAATTGTTTAATGTGAAAAAAATTATGACGCGATGATTCGCACAAAAAATTAGAAAACCCAACACAGCCTGTCTGGCTGCCGCGGGCTCTGGCTCTAAAGGCAAGTTAACTAAACTCCAATTCAATAGAATCTGACAATCCTGTAGACACTTCCAGCCTACTAATATAAACACCGGGCTGCCTAAGGCTTTGTGATGTGACTATTATTCTTTTTTGATTCCTTTTAGATGATAATTGCAACAACAGGGACATATATAATCAAGTGTGCCCACGATAGGGTGTCTTAAATATGTAGAAAATTGACAGATTCTATTGAATTGTACTTTAACTTTGAATCTTATACTTGGTCCTAGCTTTGAACATGAAACTACAGTGAGCCTCACTCATAAATTATACCGAATGCTCGTGCAGTACCCGTGTTGCATCAGCCGCCGGGTTGCGTTGCTCCAAGAAGGGCTATGAATTAGCCCGAAACATGTCGAGCTAAACTCGATTTAAGACGTGACGTTATTCGGATTTATTTCATTAAACAAGGCAAGTTTAATGAAAGCTTGTAAAAATACATCAATATTACATTTAAAATGACATAAATTATTATCCATGCATTCTTTTGCCCGTCCGCTGCAACTCATTTCTAGGACAATATAATATAATATAATAATAAATTCATTATTCAAGTAACATTACGACTCATTTTGTTAAACAATCTTAACCTATGTTAGTAAAATGACAATAAATAAAATAAAAATAAGATAAATAACAAAATTAAATTCATATAGTGCGACGGCGAAAAAGCTGTAATGTAACCATGCCTTTGAGTATAACCATGCCAAAGTCAAAGTCAAAATATCTTTATTCAATTTAGGCTATAACAATCACTTATGAATGTCAAAAAAATCCACCACCGGTTCGGAAAAACCTCCGCTGAGAAGAATCCGGCACGAAACTCAACGAGGTATATATTTTATTTATTTATGCCGACCGATAAAGTGTTACCTAAAATTCGTGTCTAGATTCCTGTCCAGCGGTGGTGTAGGGGTTATAGCACATAGCACGGATTACTGAGGACCTGGGTTCGATTCCCAACGCTTGTCTCTTTTTCTGGTTTTTCAGTGCATCCATGTCTCAGTTTGTATTTTCGATTGAGATTAACTTTTTTTTTATTCGACTGGATGGAAAACGAGCAAGTGGGTCTCCTGATGGTAAGAGATCACCACCGCCCATAGACATCTGCAACACCAGGGGTATTGCAGATGCGTTGCCAACCTGGAGGCCTAAGATGGGATACTAGCCGGTGCAACATAATAAATAAAATCCTAAAAGGCACAGATGTGATTCGTCTTCAAAATCCCACTTCCCACTAATATAATAAATGCGAAAGTTTGTAAGTCTGTTTGTTTATTTGTTCGTTTGTTACTTCATCACGTCTAAACCGCTGAACTTATTTAGATGAAATTCGTTATACAGATAGTTTGAGTCCCGGGAAAGGACATAAGATAGTTTTTATCCCGAATTTTTTTATACTTCCAGCGGGATACTGATAACCGCATTCTACGCGGACGAAGTCGCGGGTAACAGGCTAGTAAGGTTATATAGTTTGGCTTATGAAAGCTGAGCCCAGATATTATTTGAGTGGCAACATCATTCAAATGTCATGGGCAAACAGACCAAAGAGTATAAGAAAACAGACACTTGAGCTTGTACTATTATCTCTATTCTGTGACTGCTCGAGTTTAGTGGTACCTTATTGTGTTAAAATTGTTTTTTTTTGGAAATTTACTCCTGAAACATGGGCGAAACAATGAAAAGTGGTGTGCCACAGATTATTTTAACCATGATAAGCAAATTCAAACAAAAACAAGCAGAGAGAGAAGCCTTGTTCAAACAGAAAACAATAGTGTTTAGATGCGGTGACCGAATTTGTAGGTTAGGCATGGCAAAATATTTTGATACTAATATCCCTTTCAGAACTAGTCAATACAACTGTGGTTCGTAACATTTACTTTTTCGTAACCTTTTTATGTTCAACATATCGTTTTAAATAATTACTTATTTTCCAATAGGCATGCGATACAGAGAAGCATAAAGTAGGGACAATTGTTATGCCTAATCGTCACTTCTGTACTTGTACTATTACTTATTCTATGGTGATACCATCTGCAATTTTTTTGAATTTGCCGCGGTCTTGCAGGTTCATCTTTCATTAGACTCTACACCCATGCAAGCGTGCGAAAAAATTTAAAACGAGATCAAAAAATAAAAGAGTGCAAAAATAATGTAGTTTTTTTACTTGTCAGGATTTTTAAATAAATTTAATAATACGAAGGCACAAATCTTTTTTGGCATAACAGACGATGTCAGGGCCCCATGAATTTCACAAGAATTAAAAAAAAAAGTAACTGTCAAAATCTATAAGCGATATTCGTACGGGTTGAATTAACCATAGATATACATACATAGAATAGAGTAGAGTACAATTACATTATTTATAATATTATTGTTGTCTCTACGTTTTGTGCTGTCTCTATTTTTTGTGTATGTCTATTCCAGGTACGCAACAAACTCGCTACTAAATACAACCCCCGTTTAGAAAAAACTTTATTAACCGGTCAGTCACATGTATACTTTGCTGCTGTCAGGTGTCATTGGCAGTAATGGTTGCTAACCTTTTCAGTATATGTATAAAGTACTCTGTGGCTAACCTAAAGCGACCGGTTGCCATTAAGCAAAAATTTGAAGTTGTTGAAGTATAAATTATTGTTTTGGAAGGCTAACCCACCTATTGGCTCTGCAGAAACAGAAATGGCATCGCAATGGACAGATAAATCCGCAATAATGCGTGATTTATCGTTTGCTCAAGGGCGCTGGGTGCCGGGAAGCATTGATACTGCAATCACCAGTGGAACCCCACCGGCACATAACTTAAACGAAGGTGAGCTAATAAACTTCTTAGCATTTAGCACAAAGCAATCTTAAAATCCACCACCACACCACCTGGCCGTAGACGTACCTCCTGGTTAAGAAACCTTAGAGACTGGTTCAGAATGAGTACCAGATCCCTCTTTCGAGTGGCAGTCTCTAAGGTAAGAATAGCCCTAATGATCGCCGACCACCGATAGGAGAGGGCACTGGAAGAAGAAGAATCTTAAAATAAAGCAAACTCATCAAAAATACCATATTTAAAATTCTTTAACTTTCATGTAAAACAAGTCTATTTCTGGCTCTGGTCTCTAGTAGAGAAAAATGTGGAATAAAATAGGATCTACTGGTCTATATTAAGACGGGTGCTTCACACCCAAATTCTATGGAGTACTGAAGTTTTTGAATACTTAACGGGCTTTAATTGGATGATATTGCCTCCAGTATGAGCTTAATGATATTTAAAATGTTAAGCAATGTCTTCAGATCCAATACTTTGTAGTTAGCATACAAAACCTTTGCCATATTTGTGTAAAATCTGTGCCCCTATTGTCTTAACGTGCAGGCGCTAATCATCTCATTAGCCATCTCTTTCTATCCTCATCAATACCATCTGACTGACAAAATAGTGTCTCTATGTGTGTTAGAAGGCCTCTGGTGGTTATTGAGTTGTTACTGCTCCTCTGATGAGTTTAGAAATGAGTGAAAATTTAAATTAAGAATTTGATGTTGGTATGTTGCAGAGTATTAATCAAAAATAAATAAAAGATATTTATTTAATAGTTTGTTTACAGGTGATAATACAATCAAACTATTTAAGTAAAAGTACAAACTATTAAAAGGGAAAGCGACTCAGCTTATGCTGGCGCCTTGTTGTTTCTTTTTTATTTTTATTTATTTTTGTTTCAGAGACTGAAGAAGAGTATTATAAGCGCTGGGCTGGTGACGGTGATTTCAGCGCTTGTCCTGACTTCTCTTTAATCTCGAAGATGTTGGAAATGGTAAGTCCAGTTGTCTGAACTGTTATTATTTGCGAGTTAAAACAATTGGCCTGGATTGTTGAACAACTGTTTAAACAAATCATAAGTATTGAAAGAGATTTTTAAGGTTCAATTACACAGTGAACAATGATATGCACGCATCAGCTATAAGCTGCCTGTGCATTATAAATAATAATAAATATCAAAATATAGAACTATACCAATGATTAACATTTGGTGCTTGGAATTCTCAATTAGTAGCGTATTTCACACCATTAATCTGTAATTCCAAGAGTCATTTGTATTATAAAACCATTTATTTTAAAATTGAAAAAGCAGTTAACTTTTAATGAGGCATAAAATTATACCTACTTAGTTTTGAAGTAAATTAGTTATTTTTTTAGACAATTGAATTGGCTTTTAAGTGAAACAATTGACTACAATTATTAATGCTGGTGGCCCACTGCTGGGCACAGGGCTCCTATCAGAATGAGACAGCTTGGGCCGTAGTGCCCATGCAAGCCCAGTGCGGATTCCTAACTTCCTACACACTGTTGAATTGCATGGCAGGTTTGTTCAATAATTTATTGAATCAGGCGTTACTTTGCGGAGGTCCATATCAATGAACTAAAATAATTTCCTTGCTCACCCGCGACCTTACGATAGCTAAGCTTATGCAAAATATGCGTGTTCATGCAGTTCCTCCACCTCCACACTGTAAGAACACACACAAATCACACAAACCCATCTATCACCACCACCACACTACACTAGGTTTGTTCAAGTTTCCTCACAATGTGTTTCACTTTGGTTTTTGTTTTCACTTTGGTTAAGAGGCCATAGGTGAAATTACTAGGTCACGACGGGTGTACAGTGCCCTTAGTGTAAGTTTTCGGTTACAAAATAAGTCTTGATCGCGTTCGCGTTTAAATCTCAATTTGTATGCAAACACGAACAGCGCCTCTAGCGGAACGTTTGCGATGTTCGTGTTTCCTTACAAATTTAACCTAAAAATTACACTAAAGGGCTGTTTCACCATCCATCTATTTGTTTTGTTCAAGTAGACGGAGACGGCATCATATTTAACCGTCAGTAACACTAATCAATGGATGGTGAAACAGCCCTAAGGGTACTGGTTTGTCCTGAGGCACAGACTTGGAACTGGTAGAAAATAATTTTCAATTTTTTTTGAGTCAGTTAAATTTTCTTTTAGAATTTTTTTTTGCATATCTATTGAGCAATATATTATTTTTTTATTATTCCCACTTGCTAACTATAGGGTCATCTATTTAACGCCTTTCGGTGGAGATTTGCATACAGAAAGGGTTCTTCTTTACCTCTACCTTCATCTCCACCATCCTTAATGTAAAGACTAACTTCATCACAACTTTATGCATCTTTTCATTGTGCTTAGTGACACCCGCTGGACTGGTTGTATGTTTTTTTTTCCTATTTCTTTTTCGAGGCTTAAATGCACCTGTGTGACTATGCCAGCCTCATTGAAAGACTCAATGGCCACATTCATCGAACACTTCTATTGCGAAGTCTGGATGGAGTGCTTGATGAACCTAATTCGTACTGCATCTTCCGATATTGGACAACTCAAAATAATATTCACGGCACCATTGAACAGGTCCAAATCACTCAAATACCTCTCTCATGGCTATCCTTAGTCAACACACTCCACCAAAAAATGTACTAAGTCCTCAATCTTACTACAATCCATGCACATTGGGGATTGAAACTACCTTCATCATATTTAAAGTTTATTCAATAGAACATGACCTGACTGCACCCGAAACGCCCACACAAGTAAATCCCTAGGGAGGCTGGCACAATCAAACCAGGGCACCTGGAAAATTTTGGTTCTGTATCATGTTGTACCAGATACCTTTTGTTTTTGATATAAAATTGACTCTTGCCACATATCTAAGCACTTATTCCTCGCAATTGTCATCAACATCATCAACGTCATGCAGCCAAGTCATATGCTGGAGGTGGAGCGTCCGCAGAGAGCTGTGATAAAGGTTATGCTGGGGAAACGATTTCGATTCCCTACTGATGAACTTTATCGCGTCTCGGGGCTGCTGAGCTATGAGAGCTGTCTCTCTGACTCACACTCGTTTACTTTCGTCCACAAATTACAAAGAGATACTGGGTAGGCGAATCTTCAGTGTCTCTGCCGCCGTTTAGATCGGCTTTAGCCAGAAGATTCCCCGCTTACATCTATAATAACATTTGCAGAAATCAGAACATTAAAGAGCTTCCCCAGGCTAGGGCTTTGTCTCGAGTGAGGGATTGGCTGAGGACTTTGACGTATAGCGGAACTGAAAGTCTCATCAAGCACCAGAAATAAATCAAATTATTTTGCTGTAGTGGGCTATCATACGCATTTATGTTAAACTATTTATTGTACAAAAGAAAAGAAACAAAATACAATGAGGGCTATCGTTTTTTGTCTCACTAGATGGCGCACTGTTGCATGAGGTTTTTAAGTATGGCTTTCAAAGTCTGTTACTACGGGCGTGAAAACAAAGTTAAGATTAAAATCATATTTAATACACCTTAAAACCGTACCATAAAAATATCGAGCAACCACAGTGTTGCATAGTCCCCGTTTTGTTCGGAAAAAAAGGAGGACAAAAGTTTCCGAAAGACAAAACTGTCTCAAACCACAGACATTCATAGCCCCGTAACGCGTTCTAATTATAAATAAACCCGCGTAGCTCACCCAAAAACTATGAGATTTGACATTTCGGAGACCTCACGCTACACTAGCGCCTCTAGCGGCGAATTCATACGCGATAGCCCTCATTAACAAACTTTGAGGATACTCAAGAAAAACACAGTGCATATTCAAGTTATTATTCATATTTCAAACAAGGAATATGCCAAAAGTTTTCCTATCATTAGTATGCAAATATTTGCTAACATTTGCAGCTAAAAGAGATGTAGAAAATATTCAGAGAATACAGAATCATTGCAATCATTTCATTTGTTTTAAAGCAAGCAAAGTCCTTGCGTATTTCAATTTTAAATTATGCAATGCACTAAGCGGATTGTTTATTTTTCGCGTGTTGTTTTGAATTTCGTAAATGTCACTTGGAAATACTTATCTATAATATAAAAGTGAACCGCCAGAACGGGACAGAGCAGGATGGCGCTCTACAACACGATTTTGACCCGTTTCTCCCAAACAACGCATTATTTCTCTGGAATTTTAAAGAAATTCGATTCTTTGGCCTTGGGAATCGCGAAAAATTTGGGAATTGGGAAAGCAAAATAAAAACACAAGTTCGAATTTCGAGCCAAAAACGAGCGGTCTATTATCTATGCCAGTGTTGCCATTCAGGGAAAAAGAAATGTATACATTATCCTGCATTGCAGTCTGTAAACCTCTTTAACCCATTCATTGCCGCGCGCCAGCAGGGCTACTACGAAACTCGAAACTCGAAGTTCGTGTCGTGTGGTCCCTCTAACACTTAAGTATACTATTTAATACGAGAGCGAGAGGGACGGTACGATACGAACTTCGAGTTTCGAGTTTCGTAGTAGCCGTGCAGATTACGTACTTTGCTGCGATGCCGACGCTTCTGCAGAACAGACGCCCAACGATCGGCGTCAGCGGCATCCAGGGAAAGCTAAATTAGACGCTTATCGGCGTTTTCGGCACTCCAGTTTGCAGATTTGTAGATATGCATAAGAAACAGTGTTATGTTCAGGCGCACGCACGCACGCACGCACGCACGCACGCACACACGCACGCACGCACGCACGCACACACACACACACTGAAATCAACTATTCTGATGTACTGAAATTTTAACTTTTGACTTTAATTTAAATCTGAACTTTTAATTTTTGATACCGTTCTTATTGTGCTGTAATTATCAATTTTTTAATAATAATGGACATTCTAGTTTTATTTTTACTTATTTTAGTGTGTGTGTGGTTTTAACATAATTTATTTCATTGTATAAATTTAGACGTAGCGGTAACATAATCATAATTAAACTATTGTTAATCTGTATTCACACTCGCAGACTACCAAGTTACAGGCTCAGCCTAGTTTGGTGTCTGATGGAAAATTGTAACATTATGTATTAAGTATTTTTGCCAAATAAATAAATATAAATATAACTCCGTACCATATTATGGTTTAGATAGGAGCTCTAAGCCATCTGTCTAATTCAAATTTTGATTAATATACCTTTATTATTTCCAGGTTCAAGATGATGTACCCGACACAAAAGACATACAGACAGGGCCAGTAGAGATAAGAAAACTGGATCCGGTGGCCAAAGTTTTTGTGCCAAAGCTCAAGCAAGTAAAACAAATAAAACCAAAGACTGAAAAGACTGATAAAAAGAAAAAACCGCTTCCTGAACGCAACGTAGCGATAGCATCTATAATTGCAAATTCTTTAAAGCTGTCACAAGATGTTAAAGAAGCTCCTATAAAATTGTCTAGACCAGAAGATTTTATTAAAACAAGTTCTTTGGCGCCGAACATAGAAGAACTGCACGCGTTAAGAAAAAGAAATGACTCTGTTCATAAAGTGAACAGCTGGCTCCAGTCTCAGGATATGAATTGTATGTTTAAAAAGAAATCGTCTGAATCACCAAAGTCACCGTCACCAGGACAGTCCGATGCTAGTGCAAGGTCTCTGAGGAACCCAGGGCAGCAGTATGTACCGTCCAGTTGGGCTGGGGAATATTATAAGAAATGCATAGAACGTACTCACATCCGAGACATGGTGCAGGAGAATGTCTGGGCGAGAGCTGAGAAGATAATGCAAGAAATTGACATCCGGAAAGCGGAGAAACAAAAGTGAGTATATTTTTTTTCTAGACCTAGAGGCCTACGCTTCGCTAGCTGGTGCGGGTGCACTTCGCGGGCGCTCGCCTGCGGTCACGTGTGCAGGTAAAATTTGGCACTGCTCATATTATTTTGCAATAGGCGTCCCTCCGCGCAAACTGCGTCCGCAACTCGACGTCTGTGTGCGCTAATTTTCCTAGCTCCCTAGAGAGGAGATGAACACTTTGACGCGGTTGGTTAAAAATATGAGGGTAGCTTTAGATATAGAAATTAAAAATAATAGGGTAGTTGAGAGAATATTGTTGGGAAAAATAACGTAAGATTTCTTGTAATGTTTACAAGACAAACCAACACAGCTTGGGATATTTTCTCCATTTAAGGAAACCAATCGCTATATATATAAGGTATAAGCGAATAAAAACATTTTATTATCATTAGCTCATAAAACACAGAAAGAAGGAAACACTTACAGCCTTATTCATTAAAAGTTAGAGCCTCCTTGAAGGCTCCTTGAAGGACCGATGCTAAAAACATGATTCATAAACGTCTGTTAGCGCTAATCAGTCGATCAAGGCTCTGCTAAAGTTAGAGGACCGTAGACCCTCCTTTATCTCTCTGCTAAGTCACAAATGGCCGCCACAAGTTTGAACAGCTGACTTTGACTAGAGCAAAAAACCATAGGTACCGAAGATATTTATAGTGAAGGCAGGGCTACGCAGATTAAAAAAAAATAGGAAAATTTATTTTCAGGAATTTGTATTTAAAAATCCTCTAAATTAGCAACAATAAATTAACAATAAATATGAAAAAAAATAAGGATTATTAACATAATTATGGCTTTTTGCACAACATAAAACATGCGGATCGGAAATGGCGGGAAAACAAGCATCTCGCTTTTTATTTTTTTTCCTGGTAATTTGCTGTCACTGCTGTCAATTTTTTTTTTAATTATCGATTAAGGCCATTTTTTGTCTTTGATTTGTCAAGGTGGCCAACATAACGCGTCTAATCCGTCTATCAGCAGCTCAACAATTAGCAGACTGCTAGCAAGTGTTTATGAATCATACTTCTTGACAACCGTCTATTAAGCTTAAATCAGTCTGCTAAGTAACAGACCGATCAAACCTCAATTAAGGATTTTTTATGAATAAGGCTGTTAGTCTTGTGACTAGGCTGTATTAGCGTTATTTATGTTAATCATGGAACATTTTCCAATTTCCAGGAAGCAAGAAGAGGAAGACGCTGCCTTAGCAGCGGCCATGGCGGAGGCCGAGCAAGAGGCGCCTCCGAGCGAGGCCAAGAATGATGACGACACTGATGAACACGACGAGCCAGTTGCTGACTCGCAAGGTGCTTATTAATAACTAGCTTTAACTCGCGGCTTCGCACGCTTAAAGGTCCCGTATCATGCCATGACCGTAATAGGAAGGAACGTGTCAGACTTAGTGTCAAACGGAATGCCAAACGCATACATAACACGCGTCGGCGACGGTGGTTACGTTACGATACGGCTAGTTACGGTCATGGTATGATACGATGTAATGTGGAGAGACCTTTAACAGTCAAACAGTTGAAATGAAATTCCAACATTTAGTAAATTCTTATAGGAATTCCCGAAAATTACATCGTAGTTGCGATGAAAAGTGTAAGATTGCGAGACTTTTAGACTAAGCGGTTAAGAATTTGGAATTTAACATGGATATCAGGATAAATTGCCGGAAATACGATTGTCGTGGGGCACTGGCAATAGAATGATGTCCCCCCTCTTCTCCCGTCGGCGCCGTAGAAACCGGCTTAGGAATATTACCAGAAGATGGGCAGCAGCGTCTTCTTGGCTACCTTTATATTTTATACCTACTGCGCTTGCCAAATGCCTGCCAAGCGTGCCGAGTATTAACAACCCCCCCCCCCCCGCCATGAAAAAGAAAGTGCACCATTTACCCAGGCCCCTACAGGCCCTTACAAGACGTCCACCAACGAGATATGGACGGATGACCTGGTTAAAGCCCCGGGCTCACTGTGGATGCAGGTTGCTTAATGATGATCAGATTAAAAAGTAGCTTGTGTGTTTTTGAATGCAGGTTTAAAACCTAATAGTTTTGAATTTATTCCTTTTATTCCAGGCCTGGCATCTGTCCTGCTCCCAAAACATAGGCATTTGCTGACTGGCGACTGCGTTGTATGTAAAGTGCTCTCAAAAAAACCTTCAGAGAACCTATTTGAAACTAAAGAAGTTGAAAATGACAAACCTGAATTTCAAGATGCAATTGATGAAACAGACAAAAATCATGATGAAGATTACTTTTGTCTAGTAAGATCTAGCTTAGTAGAAAACTTGGCAGATAAAGAAGCAGCCGAAAACAAATTAGAAGAGTCAGATAGTACTGAAAATACTGAAATATTAGATGTTTCAACAAGCGAGTCGTAAGAAGAAATATTTGGTGAAGTGACGTGAAATAAGCAACCAAACTTTATAAACATGTCAATTTTCTGCCTTAAGCGTGTTAAAAATTAGATTTAAGTTTCGTATTATTTTCGATAACGTTTCGAGTCCTTTCATCAAGAGCAAGCAAAACATGATTCAGTCTCAATAATTACAATACACGTATTTTTTTTTAATACCACGTATAGTCCTACCACGTACAGTGAAATCAACTTCCATCAGCAGTGTTTGCGGACAACTATGACATCGGGACTTTCAACAAAAGGACTTATACTTTCTTAAAAGGCTGGCAACGGACCAATGACTCCTTGAGTAGTTGGTACTCATGGGCAGTGCTGATCATTTCCCATCAGATTACCCATTTGCTTATTTGCCTGCCTCTTAGAAAAAAAAAACACGTGGTAGCCTAGTGATTTGACCTATGGCTTCTCAAGCCGGGTTGTGGGTTCGAACCCGGGCTGGCATTCGTTTTTTTGGGATCTATTGGCAAACTTATCATGAGCTTTTCGGTGAAGGAAAACATCGTATGGTCCAGTTCCCAATACGCACTGGGTTCGCGTGGAAATCATTGCCCTCTCGTTCTGAGAGGTCTGTCTCCAGCGGCGGGACATGTAATTGTTTTTTTTATTATGGAGGAAAACGAGCAAGCGGGTTATCTACTGGGAACTGGTCACGAAGCCGTGGTGGCCTAGTGGTTTGACCTATCGCCTCTCAAGCAGAGGGTCGTGGGTTCAAACCCCGGCTCGCACCTCTGAGTTTTTCGTAATTCATGTGCGGAATTACATTTGAAATTTACCACGAGCTTTGCGGTGAAGGAAAACATCGTGAGGAAACCTGCACAAACCTGCGAAGCAATTCAATGGTGCGTGTGAAGTTCCCAATCCGCACTGGGCCCGCGTGGGAACTGCGGCCCAAGCCCTCTTGTTCTGAGAGGAGGCCTGTGCCCAGCAGTGGGACGCATATAGGCTGGGATGATGAACTGGTCACCACTGCTCATGAGTACCAACTACTCGAGGAGAATCTGGTCCGATGTCCTTTTAAGGAAGTACAAGCCCTTTTCTCGAAAGCCCTGGTGTTATATGCTGATGATGTTCTTAATTTAAAATCATAGATTAGTACTAAAGCTGTTACTAAACTAGAGCTACCATCTTTGGCTTCATCTATACTTTCCATAAAGTGAGATAGAAAGCAATTGCTGGTCAGTTTTAAGTAAAAGAAGTTTCTGTTAAAAAAAACATTTTTAATACAAACTTTTTGTTGACTGCACTTGCATTGTCATCCAACTTACAAGTTAATCCGACCTCTAGAAGTGGGTCAAAATGAATTTGCAAGATTTGTAAAAATCATAAGTTTGCCTATAATAATAGAATTTAAACCATTAATCATCCTTCTTGTAGTACAATTGTTTTTATTCGACTGGATGTCAAACGAGCAAGTGTGTCTCCTGATGGTAAGAGATCACCAACGCCCATAAACATCTGCAACACCAGGGGTATTGCAGATGCGTTGCAAATGAAATTATGTAGAACGGTAGCAGAAATAATATGTATATTAAAGGTAAAACAGTAAAAATCCAAGCATACGACGTGTGTACGTCAGTTCGCACAACAAGAATAACAAACAGCTGGTTGCTGTGTCAACCATTCGTTATACGAACTATGTAATATGATTACATTTCAGAGCCAGTATTAATACAGGCGCTATATAGCCTCTAATACGCCCCCTTAATCTATTACATGTTCTTACTGGTTCTTACATACAAACAGACAACGTATACCCACAAACGTATACCCACAGTACGAGTTTCGTACTTTACACAATTTAAATTAAATTAAATTAAACATTTTTTCACCTGCCTGTTCTGCTACTCCTTAAGTCCGTAGCAAACAAAATATATACTAAACTTAACTAACCTAACAAATGAACATCTGCATAACAAAATAAGAAAAATTAATTCAATACACAAAACATTCTAAACATAAAACAATACAACATCTACACTAACTATTCATCTATTCAGGGGTCAGTCCACCGAGCAAAATCGATATGATCCAGTCATCCTGTATTGGTGAATCGATATCCGACAATTGCTGTGCAAGGAACGTAACTCTCGAGATATAGCTTTCAATGCAGTCAAAGTTCTCTAACCTGCTACTGAACAGCTCTCGTTGAATGCAGATTCGTCTTCCCCAACCCTTGTCTTCGTAAACTTTCTGTAGATTACTCCAGACTTGTTTGGCAGATTTGGCATTGTAGACGTGAGTAAAGCACTCAGGTTCCAACAACAAACAAATCGTTGTTCGCGCTTTCCTGTCCACGTCATCGTCTACCACATCCTTTGAAATTACTTCCACCAGTTTTTATTTTCTAAGTAATTCCTCACCAAGAATTTCCAGTTCGGGTAATTCGACGAACCTTTCAATTTTCTTATTCCGCTTATGCCGATCGAACAGCTGTTTTCGTCTGACATATTGTGACGGAGAAAAATTTTTTACAACTTCAAACCACTTTTATTTACACTTTAATAACTCTTCACGTTATTTCTGGACTACTATACGTTCTGGACGTCCTGGGCCCATAACCAAATGAAATTATGTAGAACGGTAGCAGAAATAATATGTATATTAAAGGTAAAACAGTAAAAATCCAAGCATACGACGTGTGCACGTCAGTTCGCACAACAAGAATAACAAACAGCTGGTTGCTGTGTCAACCATTCATTATACGAACTATGTAATATGATTACATTTCAGAGCCAGTATTAATACAGGCGCTATATAGCCTCTAATAGTTGCCAACCTAGAGGCCTAAGATGGGATACCTCAAGTGGCAGTAATTTCACCGGCTGTCTTACTCTCCACGCCGAAACACAACAGTGCAAGCACTGCTGCTTCACGGCAGGATTAGCGAGCAAGATGGTGGTAGCAATCCGGGCGGACCTTGCACAACTAACTACCACCTGCAACACATTCTTATTGTTTGGACTGTAGATGCAGCTACCCAGCATTTTGCAGTTATTTTATGTATGCATCAGAATGCACTTCTCATTGGTTTTGACGGTTTCTTTAATTATAGATGCTGATGATGATGATGTTGTTGGTTAGCGTGATAACTAGTGATAAGTCCTGTGCGTGGTATTTTGACTATGAGTGAAAATCACGCAAGGTTTAAGACATTATATAGATGGAAGGTCTATAATTTTCAACAACCTCAAAAAAGGAGGTTCTCATCTCGTGATCTTTATGTATGTTTCCACATAACTTTGCCAATGGACCAATATGAATTTTTTTTTTTGTTTGAAAGGGTACGAAGTGGACCCATATATATCTTAAAATAGGTCCATTAATTACTATTCTATTCTCATTTGAAGTCAGTTAATGTTGTGTTTTAAGAAATAAAAGTTATTTTTATGAATCTCTAAATAACTGTGATTTGAGGCTGTTCGATTTAAATAGTTTTTTTTTGTTTTTCGCGACTTGTGGAATCGAATTTGATATGAGCTTTTCGTTGAAGGAAAACAGGTCTAGGTTAGCTGGAAGAGATCCCTTTTTAGGGATAAGCTCGCCTTTGTTCTCCTCTCTGTGTATTTGTATTTTTATTTTTATGTGCAATAAAGAGTTTACATACATACATACATTGCCCATGAACAATTTGACAACTGTTGAACACATGTCAGTTCATAGAATACTGTAATTTTAGACATGTGTAAGACGAGTGTAAAACCGAGTTTAGACTAAACCAACGAGCCAACGAGTTTGTAGTGGTCAACCGAGCGCCGCAATGTAATGCAACTTGCACGATTTTTCTTGCAAGTCTAAACTCGGCTTAAAGTTTTTCGTGGGACCGCCAGCCGTATGAATCTTCATAGTGGAATCTTAACCACTCAGGTTCAATGTCAGTCGTACTTAATATATTAAAGGCTATTTTCACTTACAAATGTGATAAGCAACCTTATTGTTTTCTTGTGACGTAGGAATTGTTATAAAAAATAGTTGAGCACTTAGAATTATACATTTAAAAATGTTTATTAATGTTAGTTTGAGTCTTGCAAAGGCTTATGTGCAGCGTTGAAATGTTAAAAAGGCTGTATACTTTTTAGGGTTCCGTACGTATAAAAACGGGACCCTATTATACTAAGGCTTCACTGTCCGTCTGCCTGTCTATCTGTCACCAGGCTGTATCTCGAACTGTGATAGCTAGACAGTTGAAATTTTCACAGATGATGTATTTCTGTTGCCGCTATAACAACAAGTACTAAAAATAGAATATAAACGTGATATTTTTTTGCTAATATTTAATGTTTTATAGACAATGGTACGGAACCCTTCGTGCGCGAGTCCGACTCGCACTTGGCTGGTTTTTTAATTGTTTGTAATGTCATTTCCGATAAGTCTGAAGTATGTTTTAAATTTTCTCGATTCTCACTCATAATCATGACTAATATTCCTTGAGGTTTAATCACTTGACAGTGGTCGTGATCGTCAGATGCGGATCAGAGGGGCTACTATGAAAATCGAAATCGGGGCCGGGTGGGTCGTGCCCACCTCAGTATAGTCTAGTGCCCACCCCAGGATGTTGGGCTACTGATTCGAAATTCTATAATAATCTTCACACAAAAATCCAGGCCAGCAGACGACCCCCCCCCCCCCCCCCCCCTGGAAAATAACCCTAGATACGCCAATGCGTCTCCTTTATCGACGCCCACTGGACGAGATGGGTCTGTCCTTTTCTAAAAACGGGGCGGACAATAGTCCTGATTTTAAGTTCCAAGAAATATTAGCTATAAATCTGAGATAGCTAACAGGGTGTGCCACAAATGATTGTTTTTGTGTACTTAGTTGTTCTTTGGCAGTGGTTAGGATGTTTTATTTTTGTAATTCTTCTTTTATTTAGCCTTGTATGAATATTGAAAAAATATGTTATAATAATGATTAATGAGCTATTATTGCCTTGATTACAGCGGAGTTCGACACCCCTGGTTAGGGTATTTAGTCATTTGAGTTATTTTGTTTTATTATTTTTATTTTAAGATAAAAGGAAAGGTTTTTATTTTGTTCTGTTTTATGATTTGTTAACATTTTAGTATGTGAAATAATTTAGAAAGAGAGATAGATAGACAGATTATTCCCACCGAAAAAACAGTACACTAAACTGAAACGGTAAAAATACACTAAAAACATCAAGAGCGGGTTTAGCATCATCTGCTCGTAAGCGTTTGCGAAGCGTTGGTTTTCAGTCCGCTCCTCTCCGCATTCCTCACTGCTATAGCAAATAGCCCGCTTTATTGTTTTGCTAGAGAGTTAATACCACAAAATAAAGAGGTTTGTGGTACGAGTGTTTTGTATGTGTATGATCTCTGACACGCATTTTATATCGCTGGCCTAGAGATGAGGATGAGACGTGTGTTATGTGATTGTTACCTGATAGTTCTATACTTAAAACTTTAAGTATATAATTTCCATTATTCTTGTTTTTGTTAGCTTATTTTATAAATAGAAAATATTTAATTGTGTGTTTATTTGTTTGTAATAGATACTCAAAAGCACTGAACCGATTTGAAAAAATATTTCTAGTATAAAAAGCTATATTTCTGCGAGTAACATACAGAGCCCGGCTTTAGCCACCTAGGCGCCCTGGGCGAGTCATGCCTGTACCGCTCTTTTAAGTAAATGCAAGTGACAAAATGATAGATCGAGTTTTGTAGAGAAAATACCGGCACCCTATAGTATACTTAGTATGAATTTTTTGAGGTGTCCCAATCTCGGTAACAGCCTACCTTTCGAACAAAGCCATTGTATTCTATTGTGTCCTCAACCACATAATCCTCAGTTTAAAATGAACAGAAATATGAGATAAAATAGTTAATTGAAAAAAGATCAGAAAGAGACCCACTTGCTCGTTTGCCGACCAGTCGAATAAAAAAAAAGTATATTTTAAAATAAATACTCGTTCGCAAATAATTCGCTTAATAATTTGCTTGTCTACAACGCATTCAATTTTGAAAAATATTATTTGCCAACAAAGTTTTATTTAAAATGAACTCTATTGTAAATAATAAATTTATTCAATGAGCTATTTTATCTTATATTTCCTTTCATTTTTAACCGAGGATTATGCATTTGAGGAAGGAAGGATTTTAGAAGCCGTGGTGGCCTAGTGGTTTGACCTATCGCCTCTCAAGCAGAGGGTCGTGTGTTCAAACCCCGGCTCGCACCTCTGAGTTTTTCCAAATTCATGTGCGGAATTACATTTGAAATTTACCACGAGCTTTGCGGTGAAGGAAAACATCGTGAGGAAACCTGCACAAACCTGCGAAGCAATTCAATGGTGCGTGCGAAGTTCCCAATCCGCACTGGGCCCGCGTGGGAACTATGGCCCAAGCCCTCTTGTTCTGAGAGGAGGCCTGTGCCCAGCAGTGGGACCTTTATAGGCTGGGATGATGCATTTGAGGACGTAATAGAATACAATTGCTTTGTTCGAAAGGTGGGCTGTTAACGAGATCGGGACACCTCAAAAAATTCATACTATACCTGGCGCCCTGGTCGCCCCCCTCCCCTCTAAACCCGGCACTCGTGACATAGGCTGTAATTTATCAACATATTGTACTCCGGGAACATGTAAGCTATGACGCCTATGACCCACAAGGCAAGCTAACTAAAACCAAAATGAACATTAGTCCACATTAGGCGGAAAGACAAGCGTAGTGGTTTGTTGATCGAATCCATTTGCGTGCAAGCTGCATTACGTTGTTCCTTTAATTAGTGTTTAAAAAAGAGTGATTGAAATTAAGACTGACTCTCGCATGAATTTGCGAAAACAAAGTTCTAGACCGTGTATTAAGATTTTGGCTGATTTGTAAAGTGAAATTTATTGATTAAAAATATTTTACTAAATAATAAAATAATGTCTCATTTATCCTCCTGAGTTCCCCGGTCCTCACTTGAGGACACAAAAAAAAAAGGAAAGGCCGCAATGAACGACAACTCGCCACTTGCATCTAGCACTTGTACCTACCTACAAAATTCGTCATGTCGTCAGTCCACCTAGAGGGAGGCCTGCTAACCTTCAGCTTTTTAGTGGTCGCTACTCTGAGACCGTTCCCCCAGTTTTTCAGTTTTCAATCTTAAATTTCGTTTAGCAAACGTTTTGATAAAAACATGCAATGATACCTATCTCAAGTTATATATGACACAAAATGTGCGTTAAAAGCAGTACAATTCTTAATTCAGGGTTTCTCAAACTTATGGCTCCACGTACCTACCCCTGTTAAAGTTTCTAGACGACAGCGAACCCCTACTTCCCCCCCATTTTTATTTCAATCATCATGATAATATAATATATATTATTTATTTCAATAAAAGGTAACAAATATAGGTAAGAATAGTCTTGCCAACGAAAATACAAACTGAAACAAACAAATAAGTAACAAATTTGGAGTTGAAATAAAAAATACAAAGAGACTCCAAAAACCAATCTTAATCATCTTGCCAGTCTTGCAGCCACCATCACGTAAACCTTGTCGCGAACCGTCGAATAGCGAACCCCTAGGGGTTTGCGTACCCCACTTTGAGAAACCCTGTCTAATTACCTCAAATATGGCGGCGCATACCATATTGACAGCCAATACAGCCATTTGCCTCGATTACGGTCTTATTAATAATAATACCATATACCATCCATAGATCTCATTCATTCAGTAGCGCGAGCGCCACTCGCGGTATTTGCCGCGTTAGTGTCAATACAAAAATATATGCAGTTTTTAGTTTGCATTGTTGAACACGGAAAGAGTGGAAATCTGTTTAGTTTTTAAAAGTGTGCCTTTTTTGGATGTCGCAATAAAGTTTTGGTAAGTATTTTTGTAAATTTGAAAAGTAAGTAGATATTTAGTTATTATTTTGTTTGTTGACTTTTTTTAATACGCCTCGAAGGAGGTAGGTAATCCTTAAAGAGAGTAAGTATTTTCATTCAAAATTGGTTCAAAATTATGTTATACTCAATACCTACTTCAGTTCTCGTGAGTCATTTGGAGAAATACAAAAAATTAGACAGGAACCGTGTAATTTTTTGTTTATAAGTCAAGAACGGTCCGACTAGTTTCGATCTTTACAAAGATCAAAAGAACGCGTATAATAAACTAGCTTTTGCCAGCGGCTTCGCCCGCTTTAAATTCGGTTATCGCGCGCTGTTCATTCGGGAACTGCATTTTTTAACCGCCGACGCCAAAAGAGAGGTGTTATAAGTTTGACCGCTATATGTGTGTCTGTGTCTGTCTGTGGCACCGTAGCTCTTAAACGGGTGAACCGATTTGAATGCGGTTTTTTTATTTGATAGCAGGTTTTCTAGCGTTGGTTCTTAGACATGTTTCATCAAAATCGGTTCAGCCGTTTTTAAGATACTGAACTTTGAAGTGACAAAGTCGGGGGTTTTCCAACTTTTAGTTGGTTATTCCGGGTTAAAAAGTAGCCTATGTCACTCTCTATGCCCAAAAACACGTCGATCCGTTGCTGAAACGTGATAGACAAACAAACATACAAACACACCCACTATTCCTATGTGTTTCTGTCTGTCTGTGGCACCGTAGCTCTTAAACGGGTGGACCGATTTGAATGCGGTGTTTTTATTTGAAAGCAGGTTTTCTAGCGATGGTTCTTATATGTTCATAGCAATGAATTATCAATCGTCTTGTTCCAGGGGCTACGATGCCGCATCACAACGTACATATTGGCTTAGAAAACATCGTGCGAGATGCGGTGAGTTTCAGTAAAACTCAAAACAAACTGTTCACTTAAGTTCAGCTTAGAAACCACTTAGAAATTATTCAGGACTAGCAGCAGGGCTACTACCATACATTACAGTTGCCGTGGTAACGAGTAGACTGAAGTGTGGGGTATCAAGTCTGCCTAGCAGCGCGGGCCCTTCGAACTACCCGCACTTGATCACAAATAGTACCTACCTACCGGCACTCGTATCTCGAACTACCCGCACTTGATAATTTTTATTTGTCCCCCCATCACACCGACACAACCAATGAGCTTCTACATACATATACATACATATACATATAACATCATTGGACACAACACCAACAATGATCGGGACGATAGATATAAGGTTTCATCTTCGTGGAATCCTGTAATAAATAAGTGTCGACATTGTGGTAATGACGGTTTACTAATTTAATTATGTTTCGGCGAAAATTATTAGCTCTCAAACTATTGATCCCATATTTTTATTTATGTGAAATGTTATTTCCCAACTCAACGTTTTGCACTGATATCATTTCCCAACTAATGATTTGATAAATCTCCGCTGCGCTCCCGCCGTAGCCTTCTGAACCTTAACTATCCAAGTCGCTTCTTCTCCGAACCGTCTTGATCGCTCGCTTCGCTCGCTCGCACAAATCAAATTGAAGTGAAACTTTGCAATATAAAAATTGGCCAAACGTTATTTGACAATTTGTTATTTGCCTAAGTCAATCATTTGCAACATAATATTACCTATTTGCCACATAAAAGTGTGATGAAGTAAAATTTTGAAATATGAAAAATGCGAAGCAAAGTTATGCCAACGATTAGTTTGCCAAATGAAACTTCGGCGAAAGGTTGGTTAATAAGTGTCATTTGGCGAAACATATTTCGCCGAAAAGGCAGTACACCGGTAATGACAGCAGGATTTTAACATCAACTCATTCACTTTATTAATTCTCCCTTTGTGCAATCAATCCTTTTTAGGGTTCCGTAGCCAAAATGGCAAAAACGGAACCCTTACAGTTTCGCCATGTCCGTCTGTCAGTCCGTCTGCGGCCTTTATTATCAATCATAGAAAGCTGTAATTTTGCAAGAATATATATAAGCTATGCTATATATGTAAACTATGCCGAAAAAATGGTACAATAAAACATTTTCCTGCCTCGCACAGCAAAACTCTGGAATGAACTATCGCCTGCGGTATTCCCGGACCGATATGACCTTCAAGTTTTCAAGAAAAGAGCGTACTCCTACCTTAAAGGCCGGCAACGCACTTGTGACTCTTCTGGCGTTGCAGGTGTCCATGGGCGACGGTAATCGCTTACCATCAGGCGATCCGCCTGCTCGTTTGCCCCCTATACCATATAAAAAAAATAATAATTTTAGATTACCTCCCATAGATGTAAAGTGGGGGTGATTTTTTTTTCTCATCCAACCTTGTAGTATGGGGTATTGTTGGATAGGTCTTTTAAAACCATTAGGGGTTTGTTAAAACGATTTTTTGATTCAGTGATTTGTTTGCAAAATATTCAACTTTAAAGTGCACATTTTCATTAATAACCCCTCTAAAATCTTAACCGGTGGGTGGAAAAATTTGAAAAAATTCAGGATGGTAGTAAGTATATCAAAATAACAAGGAAAACGATAAAGTTTAAGTTTTCTTGAGAATTATCAGTAGTTTATAAGTAAATAGCAGCCAAACTTGGAATATTCCGTACAAAGTAGGTACGAAATCCTTAGAAAAATATTCGTATTATTTTTTCGTAATGGCTACGGAACCCTATTTCGGGCGTGTCTGACACCCTTTTGGCGGGTTTTTTTTGTAGCTGTGTGTGTACATTCACTTCAACTCTCGTGGCACTACCTATATTGTTGTATAATGTTATGTTATAAACTGACATTATAGACGCAAAAGTTTCTATGTATGTTTGTGGATGTTTGTTAGTCTTTCACGTAAAAACTACTAAATTAATTTTAATGAAACTTTAGGGTACTTTTATCCCGATATTTTGACAGGATCAAAATAAATCTTGAAATATCCACCACTGGGTCATGAAATTTGGCATGGTTATTCTAAATGTAACGTCCATGAAGACCACGATGTAATTTTCAGGAATTTCCATGAGAATTTAGTCATCCCAGCCTATATACGTCCCACTGCTGGGCACAGACCTCCTCTCAGAACAAGAGGGCTTGGGCCATAGTTCCCACGCGGGCCCAGTGCGGATTGGGAACTTCACACGCACCATTGAATTGCTTCGCAGGTTTGTGCAGGTTTCCTCACGATGTTTTCCTTCACCGCATAGCTCGTGGTAAATTTCAAATGTAATTCCGCACATGAATTTCGAAAAACTCAAGAGGTGCGAGCCGGGGTTTGAACCCACGACCCTCTGCTTGAGAGGCGATAGGTCAAACCACTAGAGAGAATTTAGTAAAATCCCGTAATTTCAATTCAACTGTTGTATTAGGGCAGAGGTTTTCAACCGGTGTATGTGTATGTTGCATTGAAATCATGAATGTAAACATTAATGCTCTTGAGTAAGTATGTTATCGCTTATCGTATGCTATTTATTATTAATAAATGGCTCTACGTCAATGTCTCTATAGGAACTTAGTAAATAAGTACTTATAGTCTTTTTTTATAGGAATACTTTGCTTGTTGGGTATTTATAAAATGGGCTAATTATAGCTTTCATTTTAATTTTGATACCCATATTGTTACAATACCTACAAAATATACCTATTGTTTTATTCCTCCGCCATATTTTTCGGTCCTCGCTGTAGCTATTTTAATGAGAAAATAGTAAGCAAACAACAGACGAGTGGCGTGTGCGACTAAGTAATAAGAAGAAGAAGATCCTACACCAGTCCGATAAAGTCCGATAAAAAGTAGCCTATGTCACTCTCTGGCCCATAAACTATCTCTATCTCTATGCCAAAAATCACGTTGATCCGTCGCTCCGTTTCGACGTGAAAGACGGACAAACATACAAACACACAACACACACACTTTCTCATTTATAATATTGTATGGATTTACACCCAGTTCTTATTGTGGTATTGACTTAAAACTTGGCCATTAAGCGTAGTTCAGATGACAATACAATAACATGGTACTATCGCATATCGAGCTGATGTATGGTATGGTACTACTATCGACCGATGTTGGAATCGTAAGCTAGAGAATAAGATCTAGCCATGTTTGGGCTAAACGTCTCTGCCAAATATGGCAAATATTTAATTTAAGTGACACTTGGATCAATCTATTTCAAATTTTCGTTTGATAGTGTAAAAAACTTTTTACCCGACTGCGCGAAGGAGGATTATGTTTTCGAGTGTATATTATGTATGTATGTATTATGTATATTTGTATGTATGTGGGTATGTATGTCCATTTCTTGGTCCTCGCTGCAGCTTAAGCGGCTGGACGGGGTTTAACATAATGAGGTATCATTGGATTCGCCATAACTGTCGAAGGGACGGTATATAATATTTCAATATGGCGTCTGCGACAAAAAATATGGCGGAGGAAAAAAATATATATTTTGTATTGTAACAATATGGGTATCAAATGAAAGCTAACAATTAGCCCATTCTGAATATGTATTGGTTATATTACTTTTAATCTGCCATTTTCACAGAAATATCAAAAAAGTATAAAATAAAACATTAAATTTGAAAAATCAAAAACCCGACTGCCTAAACTTAACTAAAAGGAAGGAAGAAAATAAGTCTAGTAGTCTAGAACTCTGTCAAGTAGCTAATTTAAAGATCAACAGTCGGGCCCCATTCAAATCGTGACCAGCTCAAAAAATCTGGATCCCGATTTGATTTTAAGAACATCCATCCATTAATTTTCTTAATAGCCCCGACGTGATAGCTAATTGTCTGAAAACAATAATACTTAATAATAATAATAATAATGTATATTGTATTGTATTGTACTCGTATGTATATGTATATTTTTATTCTTTTTGACTGTATATTGCTGAGGTTTAGTTAGTTAAGATTTCTTAGGTTCATTCTTTTTGTTTTTATATGTATGTGTATGTGACTGTGTACAAAATAATGTAAATAATAATAATAAATCATAGGACACTTGACACCAATTGACCTAATCCTAACCTAAGCAAAGCTTGTACACTATGGATGCTAGGCAACGGATAAACATACTTATATAGATAAATACTTACTTAAATACATATTAAACATCCAAGACCCGAGAACAAACATTCGTATTATTCATACAAATATCTGCCCCGGCCGGGAATCGAACCCGGGACCTCAAGCTTCGTAGTCAGGTTCTCTAACCACTTGGCCATCCGGTCGTCTCAACAATGCTGTAAACATTAAATTAAAAATCAAATTTTAAGATCATCCATACTAATATTATAAATTCGAAAGTGTGTGTGTTTGTATGCCTGTTTTGTCATACAGATAGTTAAACAATGAGTCAGAGAGTAACATAGGTTACTTTTTATCCCGGAAAAATTGCACAGTTCCCGAGGGAACAGCGCGCGATAACCGAGTTCCACAGGGTAACCGAGGGCCAAAGGTAGTTTCCCATAAAATGACCCGCTAGCTGGTGTTTCTTACTGTCATAATAAAAAAAAAACTAATTTAGTACCTATCTGTAAACACTTCCCTGCTACCTAAGTAAGTTGATTCGCTCATATTGGACGACCTCGTTTTATCCGTGTGTATGTTTGTCCCCTCGTTAGCATCAGCTTGCTAACTCCCAAACAATCGTCATCACGGGGCGATGCCACGAATGATCTTGTCATTTACAAGAGGATATTTATAGTACACAATATTGATCATGAAGTAAAATCCGTGATAACCGTAAAACTAATGGTTCCTTATAGGAATCCTAAAAACCCTTGTTTCTTAGATAGGTGAACCCGGAATGGCTGATGAAGTACCAGGAAAGCAGAATGGCGAAGCTGCTCGCACCGGCAACGTCACATACGGGATCGACGACGTGCCGGCGTGGTACCTTTGCATCTTTATGGCGCTACAAGTAAGTAACTAGAAGTGGTATGGTCTGACTGTACGCCTTTAGTTTATAGACGCCTGGTACAAATCTGTTGAAAAATAAGCAATATACGAGTGAATAAAGTAAACGTTCCCTCTCCTTCTAAATAAAACAATCGTGTTTCTTTTTTAACCCCCGACGCAAAAAGGGGGGTGTAAGTTTGACCGCTGTGTGTCTCTGTGTGGCACCGTAACTCTTAAACGGGTAAACCGATTTGAATGCGGTTTTTTTATTTGAAAGCAGGTTTTCTAGCAATGGTTCTTAGACATGTTTTATTAAAATCGGTTCAGCCGTTTTTGAGATATTGAACTTTGAAGTGACAATGTCGGGGGTTTTCCAACTTTTTATTGATTATTTATTACCTTATGTCTTTAAACTTAAGCAGCGCTTAAGACAGGGGCTTCCAAATTGTGCGCCGCGGCGCTCTAGGGCGCTCTGCATGGTCTGTACCCAAGGACACCGGGGGCTCCTGTTAATCCGGAAACCTAGATAATCTAGCGAATACCGTCATTGCTTATTTTAATTACCTAGCTAAATACCTACAGCCTTATTCATAAAAAGTTAGAGCCTCCTTGAAGGCTCCTTGAAGGCCCGATGCTAAAAAACATGATTCATAAACGTCTGTTAGCGCTAATCAGTCGATCAAGGCTCTGCTAAAGTTAGCGGACCGTAGACCCTCCTTTATCTCCCTGCTAAGTCACAAAATGGCCGCCACAAGTTTGAACAGCTGACTTTGACAAGAGCAAAAAACCATACCGAAGATATTTTAGTGAAGGGTGAAGTTACGCAAAGATTAAAAAAAAAACCAGGAAAAAATATTTTCAGGAATTTGTATTTAAAAATCCTCTAAATTAGCAGCAATAAATTAGCAATAAGTATGAAAAAAAAAAATAGGATGATTAACACAATTATGGCTTTTTGCACAACATAAACATGCGGATCGGAAATGGCGGGAAAACAAACTTCTCGCTTTTTATTTTTTTTCCTGCTAATTTGCTGTCACTGCTGTCAACTTTTTTTTTTTAATTATCGATTAGGCCATTTTTTGTCTTTGATTTGTCAAGGTGGCCAACATAACGAGTCTAATCAGTCTATCAGCGGCTCAACAACTAGCAGACTGCTAGCAAGCGTTTATGAATCATACTTCTTGACAACCGTCTAACAAGCTTAATCAGTCTGCTAAGTAACAGACCGATCAAACCTCAATTAAGGATTTTTTATGAATAAGGCTGTTAGTCTCTCTAGCTGCAAAACAGGGCTTGTAACGTTACCAAATTCACATTATAAATAACGTTACGTAGCGGTAAATCGTAAAAATACCTCAGTCAGTACCGGTATTAAATTATAACATTTATAACGTTACTTGATAACAACATTATGGCAACGTTACTCAATTAACGTTACTTAAAAATACAAGCACATACATATCGCTGTTGAGTAGATCAGCTAATAGCATAAACAAAAGTCCCGATTTAGCAGAATGATCACCAGGGACGCCGCTATTATCATATTATGTAAAACTGGGAAGTACTTAATCATTTAACGATAGGTACGTTTGAATTCACGTTAACTTTATGAACAGCTTATAACGTTAACATTTTTATATCGATAAAAAAAGTATACATCGTTTAACGTTATTTACGATCAGCGGTAACGTTACCAACTTTTTAACGGTATTTGATGCCTGCTGTGCACTTAGTGTAAGTTTTCGTTACAAAATACGTCTCGATCGCGTTCGCGTTAAAATCTCAATTCGTATGGAAACATGAACATCGCAAACGTTCCGCTAGAGGCGCTGTTCGTCTTTGCATACAAATTGAGATTATAACGAGAACGCGATCGAGACGTGTTTTGTAACTGAAAACTTACACTAAGGGCACTGCAAAGGCGCCGAGACGAAATACTAAACCTATAAGTAATTGCGCCGCAAACTGAAAAGTTTGGGAGCTCCAGGCTTAAGATTTTATTGGAGCATTCATTCAACTGTTTTTACTTATACCTACCTACACAGTAAAGTTTTGTACAAGCCCTCTGTGAAATTTAAACACTTCCAATGCCCGCGTTTCATTAAAACCCCCGAGTTGAGTGAACTACCCTATAAAGATTCGATTGGCTCTGCAATGACTGACGTCATTAATTAGGGGTCTAATGAAGCTCACTGGCGCTTATTGAGGGAACTTTGTGGTGAAATTGATTGGGTATTTGTAATGTTACAAGTTAATAAGTAGATAAGGATTGGGGAATTAGGTCAGTGGTTCAAAATCCTTTTGGTTTTAACGGCACACTTTTCGTTCATCAAAGTTTCACGGCACACCAGTAAAAAATAGCCAAGTGCGAGTCGGACTGGCGCGTAGAGGGTTCCGTAAAGTATACCCATAATAATGCGTAACGGACAGCGAGGCTTATTAATAGGGTCTAGTTGACACCTTTAGGTACGAAACCCCAAAAAGCTAGTAATATTAAAAAAGCTATTCATGATTTTAATGCAGCATACACTTCGCGGCAATCGCGGCACACCTGAAAATATACGCAGTGCCCTTAGTGTATTTTCCCGTTCACAAAATACGTCTCGATCGCGTTCGCGTTAAAATCTCAATTTGTATCGAAACACGAACAGCGCCTCTAGCGGAAAGTTTGCACAACAACTTTTGTGAGTGTAGGTTTGCTACGTAAACTATTTCGTCCGCGTATCGTAACGAAAACGGGCGACGACGCCGCACCGTGGACATGTGGCGGCTACGTATCGACGATCGAACGCTCGATTTACGTCTTCGAATAGTAAACGAATGTTTTGTGAAAACGCCACTCAGAATCAGAACTCGGCACACCGGTTGAAAACGTCTGCTCTAGATACTAACATAGCAAAACATGTGTTTTTTATTCAATAAGTAATTAAGATATATAAAATAATTACTTATATAAAAAAAAGATGGGTGTCTCAGCTTTACTGATTAACAATTAGCACCTTGTATACAGTGCCCTTAGTGTAAGTTTTCGGTTACAAAATACGTCTCGATCGCGTTCGCGTTAAAATCTCAATTTGAATGGAAACACGAACATCGCAAACGATCCGCTAGAGGCGCTGTTCGTGTTGCCATATAAATTGAGATTTTAACGCGAACGCGATCGAGACGTATTTTGTAACCGAAAACTTACACTAAGGGTACTGTTTACTGAACCTGTAGGACCCATCCGTGAAAATACGGTCCGCAGCGTCGCAGAACTATTTGTATGAAAGTTGACCCATTAGATGCGATTTCTGTCATCCGATTTCACCAATAGTTCAACGTCTACTCCGGTCCGTATTTTCAAAGATTCGGATCTTTGTAGTGCATAAACGGTCTTAAAGAGTTTATTGTCGGCAGCATTACCTAACGATGATCGGCGCCATTGTGGCGATCCCGTTCATCCTGTGCCCGGCGCTGTGCATGCGGGAGACCGACCCTGACCGCTCCAACATCATCTCCACCATGATCTTCGTCACAGGTTTGTGTTTGTACCATTCACTCATGACCAGATCGCTTCTTCTAAGTCGCTACAACTCAGCAGAGACGTATTTTAGTAGAGATAGATAGATACAGTAAGAGCGTAAGGAGCCACACGCAAAGAGAGAGCGAAAGAGAGAGAGAGAGAGAGAGAGAGGAGAGAGATTTACACACATTCGATACACAGAAAAAACACGTCAGGAAGAAATAATAATAAAAAAAAACAACGAATAGTATAAATTGGGGTCCACTCAGCATAATGTTGCGGCAAGCCACATTACTGTTTTTCAGTGGGACTCATGATAGTTTAAAACAATATAATAAAAGGCAGTGTGAAGAGCATTTACTCAAGATATAAATGAACCTATCTATCATAATCTAGGAAACTAGGGCTTAACTGATTAAAACGGCAAAGCGTCTGACATTGCACGTGCAAATTTACAAGTTTCATTGCTTTAAGTATTAATTGTCTTTCCTTGTTTGACCTTTTTACTTGTGGAGGCAACAATGTATTGCTTTTTAGTTCCTAAGAAGCAGTGGCGGCGCAGGACCTTTTGCGTGGGCAAGATAAATTTTGCGAGGCCCTGTGACGGCACACCACACATTCGATGACTTATTTTTAAATGAGCAGAAAAACAAGAAATAGTCAAGGCACGAGTATCTTAAAAAAACCGGCCAAGAGCGTGTCGAACACGCCCGAAATAGGGTTCCGTAGCCATTACGAAAAAATTAAGTACCTAATTAATATTTTTCTAAGGATATATGCTTAATATTTTGTACAGAATATTCGAAGTTGAGATATATTTTATACCTTAGGCTGCTATTTACTCTTAAACTACTAATAATTCTCAAGAAAACTTAACCGTTATAGATTTCCTTGTAATTTGATATCATCTTAATTTTCTACCATCCTGATTTTTTCAAAATTTTCCACCCACTGGTTTAGATTTTAGAGGGGGGGGGGACGCTCCATTTTAATGAAAATGTGCACTGTAACTAGTCACTGAATCGAAAAATCGTTTTTAGCAACCCCCTAATGGATTTAAAAGACCTATCCAACGATACCCACACTACAGGACTGGATGAGAAAAAAAAAACACCCCTACTTTACGTCTATGGGAGGTACTCTAAATTTTTTTTATATTTTTTTATTGTACCATTTTGTCAGCATAGTTTACATAATATATATTCGTGCAAAATTACAGCTTTCCAGCATTGATAGTCCCTGAGCAAAGCCGCGGACGGACAGACAGACATGGCGAAACTACATACAAGGGTTCCGTTTTTGCCATTTTGCCTACGGAACCCTAGAAAAGACTTGCCCAATCGAATGGGGTAAGCAGAGCAGTCGAGTTCATAAGCTCACTATCTGAACACGCTTCTACGCCGTTAACAATAGAGACGTGTTCAGATATTTTTGATCCAATTTTTGCTCACAAGTTTATGAACTCGACTGTACGTAAATATTTACTGTATTTTTATTTTATAAAATATTGGAAAATATAAGAATGAGAAGCCACCAAAAATAGTTTATTTTGCAAAACTTTCTTGGGAATATTTTTTTAGTGAAGTAAGTATAATAAAATAATTTATATTATGTTATGTAGATAATGAAACTAGAATAATACGTAGGCTACATTTTTATCTCAAATCCCCTTTTTTTCCTCGAAATCAAAATCTCAACCGATACAATTAGAGACATGAAATTCGGCGTGGGTTTTTGTGAAATTGACGATGTAATTTTCGGGAATTTCAATTCAATTGCTTGACTGAATAGTTCATATGTGAAGGTTATTTAATATACCGCTGTATTCCTAACATTATATATACGACATAGCGCCTGATGTTTATATTACAGTTCTTACTGAACCGCTCGGTTGTAACTTTGATCATTAGAACTCCGTCAGGCGCTCTGTGGCCTGCATGCAATGGCTTCACGGCTTCACAGGCATGCAAATTTGCACTGAATCGCACAACACAAATAGAATACAACGAGACAATCATACAGCGTGTTTGTTATGTATGTAAACTCTTTATTGTACAAAAGAAAAGAAACAAAATACAATTGACAAACTGAGATACTTGTAGGTACAAAGGCGGACTTATCCCTGCGTGTACTTTTGTTATAGCTGCAAATTTTAAGAGTACAATACAATACAAATATTCTTTATTGCACTCCAGATATCAGTAAAAAATGTACATAGACGCAAATAGTAGTGGTATTGGTAAAGGCCTTAATAATAAACATTGGTTAAAATATGTTGAGTTGCAGTTGAAATCTTGAAACATTTAAATTTACAATAATTGTTTTAGCACATAGTTTATTAAAATATAAGTACTTTGTTTAATTTAAAATCGCGCAATTTAGCATAGCAGGGGTTATTATTCGTAGAGCGGAGCTGATGGGACGATATCATCTCAGCCTATAAATAATTAAGGAACATTATTCTTACCCACTATTTATTTACGTTATGAACGTATTGCGTTTATATTTTTGAGCACCTAGACGACTCAATGTATATGATGAATACATTCTGATATAACTTCATCAATGATATGCAGACTAATCATTATCATGACATGCACGTCATGCATTACTAACCCGTATTTCAAATGAAATAATAAATTGCTAACCCCATATACGAAGCTCCCTGTGGACATATAAAAATATACGGGAGTACTTTGACATGGCGAGATGTCCTTGACCTTGAGGAACACATTTGCGTATTACTGCAACTCCCACGTAGACTTTAAGCCGTTTTGTTATAGAAGGAATATAAAACAAATATAGGTCATACATAATAACGAGTAACGAGTATTTTTTGGTTACCCCTCAGGCATAATCTTGATGCCTGAAATGCACTAAACATATCGCATAATCTTTTTTAGCAGAATAATCACTTCGCATAAAGATTTGTGAAAAATAAGGCATAAATTTATAATTATCACTGTCAGATTCACAAGATGGATCACGTTAAAATAAAACAAAAGAAGACATTTGGAGGTGCTGGGATTTGAACCCAGGACTTTCAGCATGCGAAGCAGACACTCTACCACTGAGTTACACCCCCGGTTATCAATTCGTACATAAATTGCAATAGGATTGCTCGCAACTGCATTCGTAACAAGTAACAACTTTCATCGCTCGAGGCAGAAAGTATGTGATCTGATTTCGGATTTGATTTCGAGGCTACCTCGTTTCTGGTCACATAAGTGCTTGCTTTACGATAAAAAAATGTATATTGTACACAATAGCTTCACTTGCATTTACTTTGTCGTTTATGTTTCACTGTGTTCCCTCGGGAACTGAGCATTTTTCTTATTCATTTTTCTTATTCTTATTTATTTATTTATTCATTTCTGATAAATAATAAAAATATAATATAAAAATTTTCCGGATAAAAAGTAGCCCATGTTACTATCTGACCCATCAATATCTCTAATATATCTATGCCATGCTCGGGAACTGCATTTTTTCGGGATAAAAAGTAGCATATGTCACTCTCTGGCCCATAAACTATCTCAATGCCAAAAATCACGTCGATCCGTGGATCGACGTGGAAGACGGACAAACATACAAACACACACACTTTCGCATTTATAGTACTTATTAGTATGGATTTTATTTCATTTATTTACCTACTCGTATTGCACATTACATTATAAACATGGATGGAATTATAAATATGTGACGACCTATTGGGAAACAACAATATCAGAGGGCCAATCAATTTAGTAGGTAGGTATTCTATTTTATAGTTATTTAAAATATATATCTATGTATATATATATCTATGGCTAATCTATTATTATTATTATTAAATTAATGATATAATATTAACTACAGATGTGCAAGTTACAGGAAGTTTCCAAAAAGTTGGGAAACTTCTCAAAAAATTCTGGATATTTCACAAAGAAAGATAAGGAAACGGAAAGTTTCAATCCCTATACAAAATTGTGAGAAGAATTCCGCAATTTTGGAAAGTTTCCTTTGGCACATCAGTAATATTAACATCATTATTATTTTCATCTGGCTGATTAAATCAAATTAGTTTCTATTTACTGACATCATTAAAGTATTCAATTTTTTTTTAATCTTATATTTAACGAGGCTTTAGTACACCTAATGTTGACGAGCGGATGGCCAAGTGGTTAGAGAACCTGACTACGAAGCTTGAGGTCCCGGGTTCGATTCCCGGCCGGGACAGATATTTGTATGAATAATACGTATGTTTGTTCTCGGGTCTTGGATGTTTAATACGTATTTAAGTATATATTTATCCGTTGCCTAGTGTCCATAGTACAAGCTTTTTAATGTGACTATGTCAGGCTCATCGGTATGATCGGAAGCTTTTGCAGGTGGTAGGACCTTGTGGAAGGTCCGCCCGGATTGCTACCACCATCTTGCTCGCTAATCCTGCCGTGAAGCAGCAGTGCTTGCACTGCTGTGTTTCGGCGTGGAGAGTAAGACAGCCGGTGAAATTACTGGCACTTGAGGTATCCCATCTTAGGCCTCTAGGTTGGCAACGCACCTGCAATCCCCCTGGTGTTGCAGGTGTCTATGGGCGGTGGTGATCTCTTACCATCAGGAGACCCACTTGCTCGTTTTCCATCCAGTAGAATAAAAAAAAATCGGTAGCCTCAGACAGTTACACTCTCCCATATAACCGAAACGTCTTTGGATGCAAAGGCCTGTCTAATGAACCTGTAAATCATATCGCTTCTTCTGAAAGTGGTCGACTCAGTCACTATGTAGGTCATGGACCTCCATCAAATAACACCTGATTCAATAAATGATTTTAATACCATGCATGCAGGTCTCGTAACCTGGCTGCAGACGACATTCGGCTGCCGCCTGCCGATCGTCCAGGGCGGCACCATCTCCTTCCTCGTGCCCACGCTGGCTATCCTGGGGCTGCCGGCGTGGCGCTGCCCGCCAGGAGACGCCCTGGACGCCATGACGGAGGAGCAGCGGCGGCTGGTCTGGACCAGCAGGATGTGCGAGCTGTCCGGGGCTATTGCTGTCGCGGCGCTGTTCCAACTGTTCCTAGGTGAGATAAAGACAAGATACCTATCATTTAATTTACTAAAATAATCTTTGCTCAACCGCGACCTTATTATAGTTAAGTTTATGCAAAATATGCGTGTTCATGCAGTTCCTCCACCTCCACACTGTAAGAACACACACAAATCCATCTAATCACCACACCACCACTACCACACTACACTGACGCGTTTCGAACTCAACCAGAGCTCATCTTCAGAGCAACACAACCGTACACCATGCTACCAGATGTTCAGGTGTTGTTGTTGTGTGTGTTGTGTTGGGTGAGCAAAGAAATTCTTTTAGTTCATTGATATGGACCTCCGCAAAGTAACGCCTGGTTCAATAAATTATCATTTAATGTATTTTTATTCTTTCTTACTAGAGTTTACCCGCGGCTTCGCACGCGTAAACCATTCGATCCAGAAGTTGAACAGAAATTTCTGATTTCTGGAATTCTCAAAAATTACATTCGAGATTTTATCGCGACCTCGTGGTAATATCGACTTAAATCGATCGAGTATATTAATACGAAGCTTACGACTAATATTATATTACCACCACAACAGTAAAATTAGCTGATGTGTTTCGAACTCAATCAGAGTTCATCCTGAGAGCAAGCAAGTAACTATTACTGTCAAAAGTTTGCGTATTTTTTATTATTAGATTTTTTAACCCCCGACGCAAAAAGAAGGGTGGCATAATAAGTTTGACCGCTATGTGTGTCTGTGTGTGTGTCTATCTGTGGCACCGTAGCTCTTAAACGGGTGAACCAATTTGAATGCGGTTTTTTTTATTTGAAATCAGGTTTCCTAGCGATGGTTCTCAGACATTTTTCATCAAAATCAGTTCAGCCGTTTTTGAGATATTGAACTTTGAAGTGAAGACGTCGGGAGTTTTCCAACTTTTTGTTGCTTAGGTTAGTTATAGGATATTTGGCGGAAAATCTAGTGTCGCCACTAGTCAATTTTTAGCTAGATCTAGCCACATTTTTGAAATAGTTAGCTACAAAAAAAAATTTAGGCAAGGTGGCAACACTGGGAAAATCGTGTCTCTAAACTCGATTTCAAGCACAATGTTCTTGGCAGGTTACTTCGGCGTGATCGGGTCGCTGCTCCGCTGGGTGACGCCGCTGACGATAGCGCCGACGGTGGCTCTGGTGGGCTTGACGCTGTTCGAGCACGCGGCTGACGCGGCCGCCGGCCAGTGGGGCGTGGCCGCCGGGTGAGTCCCCCAATGTTGAGGATCCTGACCCCGACTAACACCAGCCATAGTCTTCTTCCAAACGCTCAGATCTGCGCGGTCAGTTGCACTGATAGGCACAGCAGGGCTACTACGAAACTCGAAACTCGAAGTTCGAGTCGTGCGGTCCCTCTGACACTTAGACTATTTAATACGAGAGTGAGAGGGACGGTACGATACGAACTTCGAGTTTCGAGTTTCGTAGTAGCCTTACTGAGCCGTCTTTCAACTACAGAGGCCCTGGGCGCAACATTTTGCATTCGGTAGGTAAGCCTGATTTTCAGGCAAGAGTGGAGTACCTGTCGGTTATCGTTTGGTAATGGAGTAGGGAATACGGAGCCCCAATGCATCGCGGGGCCTGGGCACGTGCCCAGTGTGCTCAATGGGGAAGCGGGACCTGGATAGGCATCTCTAGTCCTCTCTGACCTTAGCCTATGCGAGCGGGCTTGCGGGCTTTGCACTTCACCATCAGTTTTTCCAGGTTTTTTGAACATTTTACGAGCAATGTGGCCGAAGTACTGTAAAGTTAAATAATTCGTTTCATAAATGTTTTTATTCTGAGACTATAAACGCCTCAGGATTTTTATAAAAGTATTGCCTTACCCCCTTATTCATAAACGACAATCAACCTATTTTAGTTAAAATGCCGCTAAATTCGTTTGTCCTTATCTGTCACTTCGACATTTGTATTTGTTAGAAAGGGACAAAGCATTTGTTAGTTAAATAGGCTTGTTAAGTTTATGAATAATGGGGTTTGTCTTAGCAGGGGTCTTCAAACTTTTTGACTCAAGGGCCACACTGTACTTAATGTAAATTCGTGCGGGCCAAGACATTGGCTGGTCATGGGGGGTAATACATTAGTTAATTAGACTTAGTCTTCAGGGGGTACCTAGAGACGAGTAACGCATAAGGAACGCACTTGGTGTTGATTATGTTCATGAGTGGCTATCTATGATTATGACCAATTACCGTCAGTGGCGGGTCTTATAAAACTAATTAGTAGTTACTTGTAGCTTTATAAAATCGGACCCTATCGCGGGCCGTACCGTGGGCTCTCCCGCTTTCTTTCCGCGGGCCGGATTAGAGGGTCTCGTGGGCCAGACTTGGCCCGCGGGCCGTAGTTTGGCGACCCCTGGTCTATAGGGTTCTACACAATGGTCATGAAAAAAATCCTGAATAGTCCAGTCCACACACAGTTTTAGAATAAAACGCATTTAACCAAATTGAACATTGTGTAACGAATCATTTGTGATTTTTTTTGTTGAAATGAAAGGACACCTAGCCTTATTTATCATCGGAATGTAAACCCAAACATTTCCTCACCAAGTTAGCCGCTCGCTCAATCTCCCGCGACAGGGACCCCGATATGGGGCGAACTGCGGAAGGTCAGAGGTCGACGGCCGCAGCTCTATCGATCAACGATTAAAACGCTTGTTTACCTACACAAGCCGTAAGGGTATCAACATCTCTGGCCTAGACACATCCCACTGTAGACCTCCGCTTTGAACATGAACACACCGTTAAATTGTTTCGTTCATCTCTATTTCTTCTTCAACCGAAAAGCGCGCGTCTATGCGAAGCCCGAGTTAAAACACGATCCTCGGATCTTCTTTATAGGTCATACGACAAACTGCTGTCTCAGAGCCCTTTCCCACGGCAACGTCCCGTTTTTTGCGGATTCTGTTTTTTGCAGGATCACGTTTAGTAGTATACGTGCTACTGTGGTAACATTCACGTTAGCATTCGGTTTGCAGGATACCGCAAAAATCCGATCCGTTTGAAATGTACTGTACGGTATATTGCCACTACAAACCGGACGACTGGATCCAGTAAAAAACATGCACGGTATAATTTAATGGAAGTGTTCCCATCCACTAGCATCACTGGATTTGGGCATTTTTTACTGGATACGGTGCGCGATGCTATCGCGGCATGCTATCCCGTAAAAAACAGGATGCAAACTTCTGTGTGTGAACACAGGTATGATTTTTGCGGTATCCAGTAAAAAACCGATCCTGCAAAACTGGACGTCTGTGGGAATGAGCCTTCAGTTGTCTGTAGACTTAACAAACGCACACGCGCGCAGGCACACACACATGCACGCATGCACACTACACTATATCACAGAATATATAATAGTACTGCATACAGAATGGACACGCTCCGCCCCGCACCGGTTCGAGTTACCCCACCCCTCAAGCGCGATTGTAGGAAAACCGTAGGAAAGCAGTCGGGCGCGCAACGCGATGTATGTCGGCCGCACCGTCGCACGGCACTAAGTTCGGGAGCAATAACTTTGCGAAATGGTGATATACTGTGCATTGTATGGGTGTTTGTCAACAGCAAAGATAAGAAAAGGAGTTTTTTTCTGCCTGCCTACTTCCTTTTCTTAATAATAATGCTTTCTAAAAGTATCGCGATTAATACGACATGAAATAACTAATTAGGTACCGAATAATTAGTTCAAGTTTGTAGTCATATATTTATTGTAATGTAAAATAATAATGCTTAAATACATAGACAGACACATTTTAAGTAGGTTTAATAAAATATATGATTAACGATTACATTTATTACACATTTAAGCCATACCTACATACCCTATAGTACTAGGGTTTTGCGATAGTCAGCCCTGTGTGTCTTACGCACACATTGACGCGTGTACAGACGTCGTCGTGCCTATGTAGATTCCAGAACGCGTATTTTGTATGGCGTGTCCTCCGCCTGTGACTATATGCAGTCAAAATTCACAGTTAATGGTGCTCCCACATTGGCTGTTATAAGTGTTATATTATAACGTTATCAAACATTTATTTTGTAACATTGTATAATAAATTGTAACAAATTTTATACATTGTTATCATGCTTTATATATTGTCATCACTTTTAAAATGTTATACACAAATTGCAAATGCAATTTTTATATGGTGTTATACAACTATAACAATTTTATACCAATGTGGGAGCGTCTAAAACATCTAACAAGTTGTAACGAAGGTTATGAAGTGTTGTATCGTGTTTATTTTGTAACCTACAAGCCTAAATTCCTACCAGCCTACTGTGTCAACCCTCCACTGGTAATGTTGCCAGCGACACCTCAACAGTAATCAACTGGTTATTTATGAAGCGGCAAACGACGCCATTTAATAGTGAGTTATAACGCGACAACTCCGCAATGAGGTGACAACCATAGAACAGGTAAATGAGGTTTAGACTTTTGGAAATAACTTTAGTATGTGGATATAGACACGGGTGGTGGTAGGTAGTTCGAAAACAAGTATCTTGCAGAACGTGTATTAGAAGGGTATCTAGTCGCATAATTTTGAAAGTCATAGTCATAATGTAGTTTCTCATATTTTTTTCCGCCGAAACCGTAATTTTTCAGATTTTTGTAATTTTCATCCTGTTGTAGAATCCTCTATAGGTGAGGTTAGGTTTGTTTTGTAACAATTCTGTACAATTAAATTAGAGAAATAAGAGCTATAAGTAACAACACGAACAATCACTCTTCTCTCATCTCAACAGAGGATTTTAGATATAATTTGTACTGATGCCAAAGTTAGATGTGTGTAACTACTGAAATTATAGGCCAAAAATTATCTAATCATGCACTTGTTACTTGTACTCTCAATTTTAAAAAAACTGAAAATTTTACCTCAGCATATTAAATTTAGACCATTAAAGGACATTGACCCTGAAATATTTAACAATGACTTGAAAGCTTTACCTTGGCATGAATATTATAGCTCTTAATGATATTAACAATATGGTTTACTCTATAAACAACTGTATTATGTATATTTTTGACCTACATGCACCTGTCAAATCAATGTTAATTAAGTCTCGCTCTTACCCCTGGATAACTGATAACGTTAAACTCATGATAAGGTGTAGGAACGCGGCCCATACTAGTATTGTAAAACCAAAAGTGGTTCACACGAGAGTATTATAAAGATTTTAAAAAGACTTGTTAATTCGGCTATTCATAATGAAAAGAAAGCATACTTTAACTATCATATTAACGGACACATTAAAACTCCCGTCACGCTGTGGAAGAACCTTAAATTAAATGTCCTACCTCCAAAACAAAAAACTGAATTACCGCCTAAACTTTGTTCGCCTGAAGATATAAATAATCATTTTCTTAACATACCTAACTCTAACACACTGACATTTCCTTATTAACTTATTATGAATACCATAGGTTTGGAACTTCAACTTTCAGTCTTAAAGAAGTGAGTCCTACTCTTATATCAAAATAATTAGTGGTATTAAAACTAACTGTCAGGGGGTCGATATGATCTCTTTGGACATGATTATTTTAACACTGCCTCATACATAGATATTTTTGTATCACTTGTAAATACTTCTATAGTTTCATCCACTTTTCCTGACCTCTGGAAGACTGCTGTTGTTCGTCCTTTACCGAAATGTTCCAATCCAACTTCCCTTAAGGATCTAAGACCTATCAGTGTCCTGCCTTGCCTGTCAAAAGTTCTAGAAAAAGCTGTTTGCTTGCAGCTCACTGATTATCTCGAATCCAACGGGCTTCTTCCACATGTCCAATCGGGTTTCAGGAGGAATCGCAGTACAGCCACGGCATTGCTCGATGTTGCAGGTAACATTTTGGAGGCTCAGGATAGTGGTATGGGCACTATACTCGTTTTACTCGATTTTCCCGTGCGTTTGACACGATAAACTTACCGCTACTCTTATCCAAGCTAGCCTATTACGGTTTTGACGAAAAGACAGTAAAGTGGTTCGACAGCTATTTAAGTAACCGTGCCCAATTTGTCAAACTAATTAAGAGCGACGGTTCTGAGTCCTCCTCCTCTGTCAAACCGGTTTCAAATGGAGTTCCCAGGGCTCTATACTGGGACCGTTATTGTTTATCTTATATATTTCAGATATTGTAAAATGTATCAAAAATTGTCGTTTTCATTTGTACGCTGATGACGTGCAACTGTACTTATCTTTCAAACCGAACGATGTAAAATCAGCTGTAGATCAAATAAATCAAGACCTGTCAAGAATAAGTGAATGGTCCGTGCGTAACTCACTTACGTTAAAATCCTATCAAGTCAAAGTACATTGTCATGGGTTCAAAGCACCAAGTCAATAAAATCAACTCTAAAAATCCTCAAATCACCATTAATGGTGAGGTAATAGAAAAGACTGACCAAGTGCGCAATTTAGGTCTGAAAATGGATTCTGAAATGCGTTTCGAATCTCACATTATGGAGGTCACCCGAAATTGTTTCTATCGTTGAAGGTGCTGTACAGAGTGCGGGACTATCTTACTACTGAATTGCGCATCAAATTAGTCGAATCTCTTATCTTGTCTAAATTTAATTATGCTGATACTGTTTATGGTCCACGTCTTCTTTCTAAAACTAAAGCTTTAATACAAAGAGTACAAAATGCATGTGCAGGTTTTGTTTCAACATTCCTTCTAGAGCACATGTATCACCATATATAAATCGTGCTAAGATTTTAAATATGTCCTCACGACGTTATATTCATCTCAGTACTCTGCTTTTCGGTATTATTAAGCACCGCAAACCTCCCTACTTTTAGAAAAAATCACCTGGTCTCCCTGTACTCGTTTATGTCGACTTTCCGTTCATACTCACCACACAAATGCATTCCGTGGAAGTTTTAAATACGTCGCATCCAAAATCTGGAACAATCTCCCGCCCCCACTGCGCTCTACTGCGCTCTCTTTTGCTAGTTTTAAGCTAAAATTAAAGGATCATATGCTAAAGCGTCAGTTAATTGGCGATATTGTAATTGTATAGTATCACCATGTATCATGTAAACATTTAGAAATAAGTGAAATACCTATATAAAGAAGTAGAAATAATTCCATTGTCAAATAATGAGATACATAACATGTCAAAGGCTAACTTATCCCTTTGCAGAATCTCCGTCAGACGGCCATAATGTACAACATATATGTATAACATATTTTAATTATATTTTTTTTCCCTATTTGGCTGCAGCTGAAAATCAGCGCTGTTGGTTCCTTACCTCAGCATTGCTGAGCTGCCAGCCCTTTCGGCTAGCTTTAAGTAGACCTTAATTAAAACATTATTATAAGTACCTGATGTATGCTACCTACAAGTTTGTCGATTAAACTTTTTCTTTCTTTCTTTCTTTTCTTCTTTCTTTTTGATATTCGTACGAGTAGGTAATTGCTTGTTACAGCCTAAATTTAATAAAGATATTTTGATTTTAACTTTGAGTTTGGAACTTTTTGTGGGGGGGAAGGGAGTTAAGTAACCACTCTACTAGCACTCGTCAGTCACTTTACACTTGTGTAAATTTATACCAAAATAAAACTTTGCTTTGCTTTGACTCACAAGCATAAAATCAAACGTTACCCATTGCTAATTTAGCCTTTATCTATCTCTTTGGCAGCGAGGCAAAAAGACGCGTGCTTTTTGCCGCTGCCAAAAAGATACTAGTTACCTCTTGTCATTAAAGTTTTGTGCATTCTCCAGTGTCTCTTCTTTGACAAACTTGTTGCTCCCAAAACTTATAACCGGGTCACAATACCGGTGCTTACCCGAAGCGGCTGTTTATCCGGCGTTAACCCGGCCGGTGACTAATGGCGTTTTTATCCGGCAGCCGCGAATAACAACGGCGTTAATTTGTAACTGAATCAACCAATTTGGTGCATTTGGAAAATTACGGTAATTTTGTTTAGATTTCTTGACTTGTGCTCAAATTAAACCAAGTTCTGAGCCACAAGATACACCTTCCTGAGGTCTGACCTTATTGTACCTACTAACGCGCGGGCTCTTGCCATCACTTTCGCCATCTCTTTCTGTCAGCATCTTACGCCATTAGACAGAAAGAAATAATGCGTCCATGCGTTAGAAAATACTCCCTCTGGTCTCCTGCCTTAATTCCCTAGCATCAAGAGCTGCAGCAATTTTTACTTCAGTTTCGCTTAAGATGACCAAAGTACTGCAATTTCCCATGTGATCCCCACTAAGTAGCTATTGTGCATGTAAATTAAACATTTTCACAAAACGCTGCCGTCAGACGACAGACCTGAAAGTTCGCACCGGTCCTTTGTCCGGAGCCGAAACAGCAAACAAAGGCTTTTGGAGAACCACTACACAGAAATTGCCCCGATTCAGGTTTTATCATGAGAAAAAGTCAAAGAAACAGAAACATCACTAATGGCATTTTTAAGAAAGAAAGAAAATAATTTATTTATAACAGCAGTGACACATTACACAGGTTAAAAAAAACATAATGGAAAATGGATGAAAATGTTAGAAACGCTTGAAACTTTTGTTATCGACAGGAATAACCTTCTAATTAACAGAAAAAAATATCAGATTTTTAAGTAGCATTAATTAATTTGAAAAAAAGAAAGTTTTCTTTATAAAGACTTTTTTAAAAAGGCATATAATATGAGCAAATAATTAAAACATAGATCATACTCGTCAAAATGAACAACATTAGTTCAGCCACTTTAAAAAACAATTCGTTTTTTAATTTTTATTACACTATACTTAAAGTTAGTTTATTTGAAGAAGCAATGTAAAGCAATATGCTTGATGTTTGTAGCGTGACAGGCGACGTCAGTTGTGTTCAGGATGGCATACATTGATAGCAGTATTTAATTTGTATGAAAAAAGGAAAATCTAAAGACACCATTATTTTTAAAAGTCGCTGAACTAATGTTGTTCAGTTTCACGAGTACTATCTATGTTTTAATTACTTGCTCGTGTTACAGGCCACACCTGGTATTTATGTACAAATATGCAACTCTCTAATATGTATAGGCATGTAAAAGTCAATATTTTGTATTGTATGAAGTAACTGCGACAAGAATCTCTTCGCCTAATTCCGAAAATTGCTCTGATGCAATACTTCTGCGCAATAAATATCCGGTCAACTCCTGTACCATTGTCCCACACCACTATACAGTATCTTAATGTTGCACCCAGGTAACCATGGTATGCTACCAGAGCAGCTGGTTTATTTAAATTGCAATCTAGACTTGACCTACTTTCTGGGCGGGGTGGAAGGCCTGGGTGACCTGGGAGAATCGATTACTCGATGTAGCGTTTTTGGCAAAACAGCACATAAATAATCCAAGGAATACTTTATATCTATTACAAGCTTTTATATAAATTCATCATCAGCGACGTCGTCCACTGTTGAACAAAGGTCTTCCCTTTAGAACGCCACAATCGTTTACCTTTACTTGCCCGAATTTCACCCGATACCACCATTTGCCATAAAATATATAGAACCGTGCTGTTTTCAGGTTTTTTTTTAAATGTCATCATATAGGATGCAGTAGTAGGTTAGGTTAGGTTAGTTTAATATCAACTCTGAAGAACTATTTCAGAAATAAATTACTTTATGGCAAATGAAAATTCTAGAAAAGGATGCATTCGGGCATATGAAATTCGGGCAAACGATAGAGAACCGCCACAATGAACGACAACTCGCCACTTGCAACCACCGCTTGCCCGCAATTCTCGCGATATCGTCTCGTTAGTCTCCCCTGTCAACGCTTCGTCTTCCGGCTGGTCGCCACGTTATTTATTTATTTGAAACGAACCCAATCGGCTGTTGACAATTTCCAAATAAAATTTAAAACATGTTGCATACAACTCCCTTGATGCTTTATGCTACATCCGGGTTGTTCAACCCCAGGCGGGTTGTCAAACAAGTAAACCGATCTAGGTCTTGACCCGGTTTCCTAAAGAGATAACCGGGATGCTCCAGCGCCCGACGTGGCCCGGCGATGGTCTCGATTACTTAATTAAGTATAAAATATTTTTAAATAACTTTTTGTGAACATTTAATTTCAACAAATATAAGTCTTTTTGCTGATATACTTTCACAGTCATCCAAACTACATATTTGTAGGTAATTTTATGGAAACGATTATTACTGGAAGAACTTATTTGATTAGCAGATATACGGTGGCCTGTAATACGAGCAAATAATTAAAAAATAGATTTTATAGTTTTTTTTTAATTTATTTTATTACATTTTAAAGTTTATTCGAAGATGTTACAGAATGTTACAAAACTAAGACCACAACACAATGTTAGCTTTGGGAATTCTCAAGATTTGGTAAAAACTCAGAATTTCAATTCAAGTTTCAAATATAGCTAGCGAAGCCGGGTGTCAAAGCCTAGTTAAAAAAAAACGCGATTTTTCACAAAACTCAAAGGGAGATCGAGCCTCCGGGTACCAGGGCACCATAGGCAGAAGGCGGGTCGTCACCATGGCAACGGCTTGCGACCTCGCCCGAGCAACAAGTCCGCTCTATTGATTTCAGATGCATCGGGCAAAGTTGATGCAACTCGTCAGTGCGTTCAGTTAATCCTTGTGATACGTGTCTGTCTATACCACGTCTGAATAGTCAACTAATTTGATTTGTAGGCCTCCATAGAAACATATCATTGTGTCATTAAATTATTCGATAAGAACTGTTAGCGTTATTACACAGGGTGCCTCTGCTGACCAAAGGATACAAGGTACCATCAGCCAAATAAGTGGTCTATCAATTTTTAAACAAGTTGCTATCAAATGAATATGTCGCTAAAGTTGAACTTTCAAGTTGACTGACACGTCTGTTGGCTTTATTGTTTTGTGACATGCAAACGATTATCAACTTTATGGTGGTAGACGACATATTTGGCTGATGGTACAAGGATCAATTCTACTCGCATACTTAACTATCGCATCTCACACTCTCCATTACATCTCTGGTTTTCGAATCGCTTATACAGTCGAGTTCATAAAATTGTGAGCAAAAATTTGATCAAAAATATCTGAACACACTTCTATGCCATTAACAACAGAGTCGTGTTCAGATATTTTTGATCAAAAGTTTGCTCACAAGAACTCGACTGTACAATGTCACTTACCAAGCTTCGAATAAGACATTTTGGTGATTCAGCGGTTAGCTTAACAAATTTCTGGCCTCATTTCAGATTTATCGAACCTAAATTTGACCTTTATGTGCTGGAGCATAAAATTACTACTTATAAGGAGAATGGAGATACGCCTTCTTGGAACTAGTTTGTTTTAGATTAATCTCACAAATTACTTAATCACCGCGGTACGTTGTAATTATTGTCGGTTATTTAGTTATTATCCCTTGTGTAATTCTGTTATGATCATGCGAAATAACTCAGTTTAGAGTCACGGAACGAGCGATGGAGAGAGCTATGCTTGGAGTTTCTGCGCGACAATACAGAATACGGAAATTAGCCGGAGAACTAAAGTCACAGACATATTTAGCTCGAAGAATATGCATGTTGAAATGGCAATGGGCGGGCCATATCGCTTGAAGAACAGATAACCATAGGGGGAGGAAAGTCCTCGAGTGCTGACCACGAACCGGAAAACGAAGCGTTGGCAGGTCTCCCACTAGGTGGACTGACGATATCACGAGGGTCGCGGGGGGTCACGAGGGATGGATGCAAGTGGCGAGTGGTCGTTCATTGTGGCGATGGCGTTCTAAAGGTCTTTGTTCAGCAGTGGACATCTTCCGGCTGATGATGTGCCGAATAATTTGGTGTAATAGGCATTTGTTGCAATAGAAAACAATCGTGTTTTGTGAAGTATGTTGGTAGCCCTGGCTTTTTTATCGAGCGCTTGAAAGAGAGGTAGTGGTCATACTTAAAATACGGGAGCGCCAAAGTTCGCATACTCTTCGCTAGTCATACCGAAATTTTTGACCGAATCAACGGTTGTCAGATTTTTTCCCACTGGAACCTTAAAAATTTCTGAAAATTTTAAATGGTCATCCTATAGAAAACTATAGATTAGGTTAGGTTTAATTTATAAGAATTCTAAACAATCATTGTACAATATTCAGAGAATAAAGAGTTATGACAAACGATCATTCAGGCAAACATTACATTCGGACTTTCAATAAATATGCAAGCTGGACCCTTAAAATACCACACACGGGACTTTTATTATGCTAAACACACGAGTAATATTTACCTCGACTACCTTAAAAACCTCAGTAACATGTTAGTCTCGCTTAATGAAGGCACAAATTAAGGTGAAGATTTTTTCTGGGCTCCTTACCGCCTCCAGCGCCCACAAGGGGGGGTTATCGTCCACTTTGGGAAAGACTGCTGTAACGGCTTTACGGCGTCGGGTTTCCGCCGCGACGAACGGACGTCCGCGCGGCTCTGATTGTTTCCCTAACTGCTTGTGCCGAAAACCGTTCGCCTGAAGTGGGTTGTACTTTATATTGCATTTTAGTACTCATATTTTATTTTGGACGGGTTTCCGTTTTTTTTTCGAGCATGAACCATGATGTCTCTATCTCTTTCTCTCCAGCGGAGCTACAGCTACACTCAGCTACACTCTGCCCTATCCTGGGCATGCACCTGCCAATTCAGCTGAAACGCGCTCAGATCATCCCACTAACTCCTCTTGGGTCTACTTCTGCTCCTATAAATATTAATAATAAATATCATGGATCACTTGACACCAAATTGACCTAGTCCCAAACTAAGCAAAGCTTGTACTATGGATACTAGGCAACGGATAAACATACTTATATAGATATATATATATATAACATCATCATCATTATCAGCCTACAGCAGTCCACTGCTGGACATAGGCCTCTTCCATGGCGCGCCACAACACTCTGTCTTCAGCCCCTCGCATCCATCCGCCGGCGACCCTCTTAAGGTCATCCGTCCACCGTGCCTCAGGACGCCCTACACTACGTTTTCCCGTCCCGTCCGTAGATATATAACATACTTAAATACATATTAAACATACAAAACCCGGAGAACAAACATTCGTATTATTCGTACGAATTTCTTCCTCGGCCGAGAATCGAACCCGGGACCTCAAGCGTCGTCAGGTTCTCTAACCACTTGGCCATCCAGTCCTCAAGCCTATGGCCGTCCCTCGAATCCCGTTCGGTAACGTAACGATTCAAGCCATGCACATTATTGCACATTGATTCGAATGCATGCGGAAGTCTTGTTCGACTCAGTCCCAAATATAAGGACTAAATATCATATGACACATATGAAAATTTTTCTGTTAAGCAAAATTCTATGAAATTTCTGTCTGCAAAACAAGGGAGTTTGTGGGTACCTACCCACCTACAATGTATAGGAACATTCGTGCTCGCATCGCAAAATTAAGGCTTCGATCAGCGAGGTAACCGATACGGCGGCTTGTATAGAGTTCCCAGCAAATAATGCTCTCTAGCAACTCGACCTAGTTACGCTCTCGATTACATAGCGAGTCTGTTCGTTACGTAGATGATTTTATACAGGCTTTGAATGTGAGTGCTTTGGAGGTTATCTTTTGGAGCTCTTATTGGTTACTGGCTGTTTGTTACCCGAGACTGGGTCTGCGAAGAGTTGGTTTTTCGGTATCCTGTGGGAACTTTGCAATCTTCGGGGATTAAAAGGAATCTTGGTATTTTATTATTTATTTTGGTGTTCCATTATGAAGTATGCAAGGTTTTGTGGCAATCGGTTCAGTTGTTAATCCGTGGAAGTGTAGCAAACAAACAAACTCATAGTTTATTGCTTATTGGTTGATGTGTAAAAGACATTTACCATTTTATTTACATCAAACATTCACATTTTTGTACTTGTATTCGGGTCAAAAGTCCTCGAGTGGCGAAGCGTTGGCAGGCCTACCACTAGATCACTAGATGGACTGACAACATCGCGAGAGTTACGGGCATCCGGTGGAGGCAAGCTGTCGTTCATTGTGGCCTTCTAAGGAGCTTCCTTTATTCAAAAGTGGACGGCTTTTGGATGATCATGGTTAATGAACATTACTGGAGTGTTTAGCAACACATTTCTTACGAAGAAAAAACTCAAAATGAAAGAAGACTAACTCAATGACTGTTACGAAACGATAGCCGATAATTAACTGACATGATTACTAAGGGTTCTTCCTTCCTCCCCACACAAACAAAAGTTCAAGTGGAAACCTAGCATTATTCACCTGACAGCTTCCGAGAATCTTAACTCTTCACTACCTCAGTCATTCACACAGAAATTCAAACTACAAATGGCTCACTTTCGTTTAACGATAAGAAACTATACCCAGAGGGGCTAGGTACTACGAAATTCGGAAATCGAAGTTCGTGTCGTACCGTTCTTCTTATAATACTCTCTAATGTAAGCATAAGCGACTCTGACTCTTGAATTCCAAAGTTCAACTTGCAATGCCTTTCAAATGGAACAAATGAACCCACGAATGTCATTTCACCGAACGAGATCTCACTTCTGACAGTTTGCACTGATTCTAGCCGACGTTTGCCGAAGTTTGACGAAGTTCGGTTGATTAGATGCATGAGCGTTTCCTGCGACTCTGTCTGCAAAGAATTCGTTTAAACTGTCCTGTCCTTCCCAGTCTTTTACTATTTCAGTACTAAATTTAAATTAAAGTGATTCAGTAACAGACAAACAGTTATTTTCGCATTTATAATAATATAGTGATAAATAATTGTTCACCACAACTTGAACAAAATTCACTTCTAACGATATTCATTTTGGACCGAATACAAAAAGTTAATCCGTGTGGACGATTTGTCATTTATACTGAATGAGAGTAAATAATTTAATAGAAGATGATTTAGATTACGGTCGTTCACACTTTAGGTAATAACCTACAGTTCTATCTCGTTTTCGGCTAGATTGATGGAGTATGAAGACAGCAGTACTAAAATACTGGCCCATCGGTCATACGGGAATTGTGCCGTAATTGCAAAATAGAAAGAGCAAAATAATGGTTTAGGAGATAGCGCGAATTGGCAAATACTCTTCTGGGGAGATTGAATATGTTGTTTTTATTCGTTAAAAGTATTTAGAGTCGAGGAAACTGAATCACGTACCTACCTACTTACCTGAAATCGTTTCATAATAAATTTCGCTATATCTTTTTGGGCAAATGTATGGATTTGTTTTTGCTTTTAATAAACCATTGTTTTTTATAGTTCTAGTATAGTACCTCTGCCTTTTTCGGAATTGATACGCCAAATTACGAGACGAGATATTAACCATGAAATTGTACGTGAAATTTACTGTAATAATAGTGTTTGTAAAGGTCCCGATCCGGCCGGGCCCGACGAAAATTATCCTTACTACTTAATAGGTATTATAAATGCGGAAGTATGTCTGTCTGTTTGTCACCTCTTTATTTAAAGCAAATGACCATTATGTATTTCCCTCATGACATTTTAAGTATTTTGAAAGCTTCATTACAAAATTTACAAACCCCTTCTTTTGGCAAAGGTTAATAATATCCTGAGCTCGGGATTGCACTATCCTGATTGGAAATAGCATAGAAAGGTAAACCTCAAAGAGGTCCTTAGATTTGCTATTATCATTCCTCACTGGATGAGGGGCGGGACTGTCGAAACAGAACAAAATTTCGATAAATCACATTACTTAGCTATTTTTAGAGAAGAGGGACTATTTTTGAATTAGAAAAGAAAAAAACCAGACTTCCTTTAAAAAACCAAGCAAAAAATAAAAAAATGAATGTCACTGTACTGCTTTTGGTGATCAATAAAGAATATTTGTATTGTACCTATTGTGCAGAAACTCAAAAGAGAGAAAGTCTAGTGGCCTAGAACTATGCTAAGTAGGTAAAAATCGAACCATTTGATTACTGTACTGACCCGTCATAGAACGGTCTCACAGTAAATGTCATAAGAAATCCCTAGTCAAGCAATACGAAGTCACTATGACTTTTTCTACGAGAAGGTTCCACAGTGGGTCACGATTCAGTTGTTTTGATAGTAAGGTACCTTAAATAAAGTTCAACAATCCTATTCAAAAGCGTGATCAGTTTGAAAATTCCCGATTCAGGCAGGGTCCCGACTGCTTTTTAG
>NC_133477.1:20531815-20532205 GCF_025370935.1 Choristoneura fumiferana | reverse complement strand
ATGAGAGAGCAAGATAAATACAAAGTTTTCCGACAAAATACGATGGCAAAGACATTGTTTGAAGGCATAATGTCCTTTTCAGATACTAAAGTCGTACTTTTCATCCATATTTTTGTTTGACTTTCTTTGGGTAGCAGAGAAGAGAGGCAAAATATTGTTATTCAGTATACATTGTCCATATTACCAGATGGAGTTGACTCAGCAGCTGTCAGAGCTGTCAAGCCGGTGCTCAGAGCTGGACAGACTCTGCGCCATGTTCCCGGCGCAGCTCACTATCTCGGACAATGACCAGGCTCGTCTTGATAAAGCCAAGTTAGTATTAAAGATAAGGCATAATTTTGAATAATTTATTGAATCAGGCGTTACTTTGCGGAGGTCCATATCAATGAA
>NC_133477.1:20403318-20512881 GCF_025370935.1 Choristoneura fumiferana | reverse complement strand
TTAAGAGGCGACCTACGCCACTCACTGCTATTTTAAACAGACGTGGTATAAAATTGGTGTACTTCGTGGCAATAAAAAAAATATTACGATAATCTTGATCGTATTCCTGAGTTAGTCGTTGCTTTCAAAACACGATTAAACTAATTTGGCTCGATAGATTTTATTGCCAAAGTGAGCTCTTACTTTGATTTAGAAACAAAAATACTCCGTTATTTATAAAGACACTATAATCAAATTACTAAGTCTGATTTACAAACAAAACGTAATAATAATATCTGTCGTGTTATTTCTTAAATCTAAATCGTAATTTCTTTGCATTTATTTTATTTCCAAATTTTGATGAGCAAAGACTTACGCCACGCCGACGACATATTGCTTCTCTGTCACTTCAACGCAGAGAAACAGTGAGCGCTTAGGTGCTCTGCCTGATTGACCTGCGTCGCTTTTCTCCACAAAATTCATTTACGAAAAAAAACTTTTACATTTACACTTCTTTCATAACACTCAATCTATGAGTAAGGAAATTATTATTAAATTACGTTATCACTGTATTTTGGGTATTTAAGGTGTTTTAGGATAGTCAACACCGAGAAATAAATTAAATAACGCACAAAAAAAACAAGAAGCCCTCATACTCGTACAATGACAGACAACATGTCAGAAGATGTCAGAAGTTGTAAAGTAAGTGTGTTGTTTATTACAAGAATTAGGTAAGTACAGAAAAATTGGTTAGTAGTCTAAATAGTTTTATTGGCTCCATATTTTGTCTATTACTTATAAACTGATAACTACCATAGTAGGAATATAGGACATGTGTTCAAACTTAATACGTGTCTGGTACGAGTATATAGCCTACCCAACGAAGACCAAAAACTGCCTCTCCGGGGAAATCTCGCGTATAAGTCAATTTTGGCATAGTTGTAGGGGATGGTGTTTAAGACCACATACTAAAAGTAGGTACTGATGGGTGGGGGTAGAGCTAACGGGTGGGGAGGAGTTTGTGTAAAAGTCCCATTTAGTTTTTCGTAAATAACTCGTAAACCACAGCAAAAAATGTTCTAAAACATAAGTAATCAAAATACAAAAAAAAATCTAAACATTTTTTTTTAAGTATGGCGATGGATGGATGTTTGTTACTCTTTCACGTAGAAACTACTGAACGGATTTGCATGAAATTTGCCATACAGGTAATAAATACCCTGGATTAACATGTTCTACAGTAAAAAAACGCACTGAGGTCTCTGAACCAGATGATGATACATCTACACTACACAAGCACTATTTTAGTACAGTAAGTACTACATTATTTTGAGACACCCACTAAATAACATGACTTATATAAAACAAATATTTACTTTATTAATCGTTGGGCAAAGTAACTTATTGATTGAATTTTATAACGGGCAAAGTTATTTAGACAACATTGCCCACATGCGTTATAATAGTAGAAAAAGTTCTCACTTACAGGTTCAAATACTGCACTTTGTGCTTTTTGTATTAGTGTTAATAAAATATCCTTCTTTCTTTCTTTATACGTAATTTCTCCACTCTTGGAACTCCAGTTTTATAAATCTAAAGTACAATTAAAATAGTAAATAATTTATTAATTCAGACAAAGTGATTGCATTTAGTCGTTAGGTAACAGTTCATAGTTTGGTTTTTCTAGTAAGCCGTCCCTTTTATCAAATGGGCACAGTTTTTTCTGCGAGTACTCGTATCTCCAAGAATATTTATGTTGAGTATGAATATCCTACTTGTGTCAGTTCTTGACTTTTGTTTTTTTAATGTATTTATTATCAGTATGTAATCAAGCGATTTGTTTCAAATTTTAAAGTTGTTCTTTATATAGATTTACATCGCCACTCAAAAATCATATAAATTTAAAAAAAGACCAAATAAAAAGACACATTTTTTTATTTGGTTTTGAAGTAGTGACACCTCTAACTTTTTTTCTAAGAATTAACCATACATTGACCTACTACTTGCCGAAATATCAAAGTTTTGTAGGTGGTACTTCCTATTAAAAATAAGGGACATACGTGGCCTAGTTCTGTATTCAATCGGTGTTTTTAGTGTCATATACAAACTGTTGTTGTATAAATTTTTTAACATTTATTAACATTTAACTCAAAAATGATAAACTTTCAAAACTCAAACATAATATATTTGTAGGTAATTTTATAAACGATTATTACTGGAAGACTTTTTGATTAGCAGATATACGGTGGCCTGTGACAGGACCAAATAATTTTATAGTTTTATAGTTAATTTATTTATTACATTTTAAAGTTTATTCGAAGATGTTACAGAATGTTACAAAACTGAGACCACAACACATGTTAGCTTTGGGAATTCTCAAGATTTGGTAAAAACTCAGAATTTAATTCAAGTTTCAAATATAGCTAGCGAATGGCCTGTTACAAAGGATCATAGCACAAAATATTTGGAATTGAACAAAACTCAAAAGTACATTGAGCATTAAGGGCTGTAAAAGGGGATTATTAACGAGATTCGATTAGAAGCCTGAGCTTATTGATTTCAGATGCATCGGGAAAGTTGATGCAACTCGTCAGTGCGTATTTAATCCTTTGAGACTTGTCTGTCTGTAACGTTGAATAGCAACTAATTTCATTTTAGGCCTTAGAAACATATCATTCTGTATTAAATTATTCGTCAGAATGTTAGCGTTATTAATACAGGGTGCCTCTGCTCCAAAGGATATAAGTACCATCAGCCAAATAAGTGGTCTATCATTTTTAAACAAAGCTACAAATGAATATGTCGCTAAAGTTGAACTTTCAAGTTGACTAAACGTCTGTTGCTTTATTGTTTGTGACATGCAAACGATTATCAACTTTATGGTGGTAAACGACATATTTGGCTGATTGTACAAGGATCAATTCTACGCCATGCAACTTATATCGCTTTCACACTCTCCATTACATCTCGACTGTCGAAGCAAATGAGGTTTTTGGTTTTCAAATAAAAACATCTATACCATATCTGCAAATGGATCCATATTTTGATCAATACCTACCTAAATGAGTACAATGTATTATAAGTTATCTTCAGTTTTGTGATACATTTTAACAAATATTCTTGCTTCATTTTAATATTTTGATATAGGTATTTCTCTAGCAAAAATTACTAATAACTTTTAGAAATGTAGGTGCCTTTCATGGCCATAGTTAAATTAAAGTGAACCTAACAAATTAAAATTAGGCGGACTTTAATATTGTGTCACCCGAAGAGATCCACTGCTGGAATTCTAGTTATCTCAAATTACTTAACTCACCGCGGAGTCAATTAAGAGGTTATTGTATTATATTGGAATTCTGCGCGAAAATACTCAGTAAGTAACCGAATGGAGAGCATTTTTCGAGTTTCTGCGCGACAATCAAGAATACAAAAACGAATTATCGCAGAAGTTTAGCTAAGAATATGCATGTTGAAATCAGTGCTGAACGTTGGAAAGATAACCATAGCCTTGTCTAGCAGTAGTGGACGACGTATTCAATACGAACTCCATAACAAACGATCGTTGGACGATTTATGAAAAACTTTAGCGGTACGTATTTGGCGATGCGCGTGAAAGGCGTCCTGTTCAGCAGTGGACATCTTCCGGCTGAATAATAATTTGGTGTAATAGGCATTTGTTGCAATAGAAAACAATCGTGTTTTGTGAAGTATGTTGGTAGCCCTCGCGCGTTTGGCGTGGAGTGGTCTACTTAAAAAATACGGGAGCGCTAAAGTTCGCATACTCTTCGCTCCTCATACCGTAATTTTTGTCCGAATCATCGTTTGTCAGATTTTTCTCCTACTGAAACCTTAAAATTTTCTGAAAATTTAAATGGTCATCCTATAGAAAACTATAGGTTAGGTTAGGTTTAATTTATAAGAATTCAAACAATCATTGTACATATTCAGAGAAAAAAAGAGTTATGACAAACGATCATTAAGATAAACATTACATTCGGACTTTCAATAAATATGCGAGCTGATATGGACCCTTAAAATATACCACACACGGTAAACACACGAGTAATATTTACCTCGACTACCTTAAAAACCTCAGTAACATGTTAGTCTCGCCTAATGAAGGCACAAATTAAGGTGAAGATTTTTTCTGGGCTCCTTATCGCCCACCTCTAGGCCTCCAGCGCCCACAAGGGGGGGCGGGGGTGTCACTTTGGGAAAGACTGCTGTAACGGCTTTACGGCGTCGGGTTTCCGTCGCAGTGAACGGACGTCCGCGCGGCTCTGATTGTTTCCCTAACTGCTTGTGCCGAAAACCGTTCGCCTGAAGTGGGTTGTACTTTATATTGCATTTTAGTACTCATATTTTATTTTGGACGGGTTTCCGTTTTATTTCCGTGCATGAACCATGATGTCTCTCTCTCTTTCTCTCCAGCGGAGCTACAGCTACACTCAGCTACACTCTGCCCTATCCTGGGCATGCACCTGCCAATTCAGCTGAAACGCGCTCAGGTCGTCCCACTAATTCCTCTTGGGTCTGCTTCTGCTCCTATAAATAATAATAATAAATATCATGGAACACCAAATTGACCTAGTCCCAAACTAAGCAAAGCTTGTACTATGGATACTAGGTAACGGATAAACATACTTATATAGATATATAACATCATCATCATCATCCTCATCAGCCTACAGCAGTCCAGCTGTCTTCAGCCCCTCGCATCCATCCGCCGGCGACCCTCTTAAGGTCATCCGTCCACCTACACTACGTTTTCCCGTCCCGTCCGTAGATATATAACATACTTAAATACATATTAAACATACAAAACCCGGAGAACAAACATTCGTATTATTCATACGAATTTCTGCCTCGGCCGAGAATCGAACCCGGGACCTCAAGCGTCGTAGTCAGGCTCTCTAACCACTTGGCCATCCAGTCCTCAAGCCTATGGCCGTCCCTCGAATCCCGTTCGGTAACGTAACGATTCATGCCATGCACATTGATTCGAATGCATGCGGAAGTCTTGTTCGACTTAGTCCCAAATATAAGGACTAAATATCATATGACACATATGAAAATTTTTCTGTTAAGCAAAATTCTATGAAATTTCTGTCTGCAAAACAAGGGAGTTTGTGGGTACCTACCCACCTACAATGTATAGGAACATTCGTGCTCGCATCGCAAAATTAAGGCTTCGATCAGCGAGGTAACCGATACGGCGGCTTGTATAGAGTTCCCAGCAAATAATGCTCTCTCGTCAGCTAGCAACTCGACCTAGTTACGCTCTCGATTACATAGCGAGTCTGTTCGTTACGTAGATGATTTTATACAGGCTTTGAATGTGAGTGCTTTGGAGGTTATCTTTTGGAGCTCTTATTGGTTACTGGCTGTTTGTTACCCGAGACTGGGTCTGCGAAGAGTTGGTTTTCGGTATCCTGTGGGAACTTTGCAATCTTCGGGGATTAAAAGGAATCTTGGTATTTTATTATTTATTTTGGTGTTCCATTATGAAGTATGCAAGGTTTTGTGGCAATCGGTTCAGTTGTTAATCCGTGGAAGTGTAGCAAACAAACAAACTCATAGTTTATTGCTTATTGGTTGATGTGTAAAAGACATTTACCATTTTATTTACATCAAACATTCACATTTTTGTACTTGTATTCGGGTCAAAAGTCCTCGAGTGGCGAAGCGTTGGCAGGCCTACCACTAGATCACTAGATGGACTGACAACATCGCGAGTTACGGGCAACCGGTGGATGCAAGTGGCAAGCTGTCGTTCATTGTGGCCTTCTGAGGAGCTTCCTTTATTCAAAAGTGGACGGCTTTTGGATGATCATGGTTAATGAACATTACTGGTGTTGCTAATCCACATTTCTTACGAAGAAAAAACTCAAAACGAAAGAAGACTAACTCAATGACTGTTGCGAAACGATAGCCGATAATTAGCTGACATGATTACTTAGGGTTCTTCCTTCCTCCCCACACAAACAAAAGTTCAAGTGGAAACCTAGCATTATTCACCTGACAGCTTCCGAGAATCTTAACTCTTCACTACCTCAGTCATTCACACAGAAATTCAAACTACAAATGGCTCACTTTCGTTTAACGATAAGAAACTATACCCAGAGGGGCTAGGTACTACGAAATTCGGAAATCGAAGTTCGTGTCGTACCGTTCTTCTTATAATACTCTCATATTTAATTAAGCATAAGCGGCTCTGACTCTTGAATTTTAAAGTTCAACTTGCAATGCCTTTCAAATGGAACAAATGAACCCACGAATGTCATTTCACCGAACGAGATCTCACTTCTGACAGTTTGCACTGATTCTAGCCGACGTTTGCCGAAGTTTGACGAAGTTCGGTTGAATTAAGGATTGATTAGATGCATGAGCGTTTCCTGGGATTCTGTTTGCAAAGAATTCGTTTAAACTGTCCTGTCCTTCCCAGTCTTTTACTATTTCAGTACTAAATTTAAATTAAAGTGATTCAGTAACAGACAAACAGTTATTTTCGCATTTATAATATAGTGATAAATAATTGTTCACCACAACTTGAACAAAATTCACTTCTAACGATATTCATTTTGGACCGAATACAAAAAGTTAATCCGTGTGGACGATTTGTCATTTATACTGAATGAGAGTAAATCATTTAATAGAAGATGATTTAGATTGCGGTCGTTCACACTTTAGATAATAACCTACAGTTCTATCTCGTTTTCGGCTAGATTGATGGAGTATGAAGACAGCAGTACTAAAATACTGGCCCATCGGTCATACGGGAATTGTGCCGTAATTGCAAAATAGAAAGAGCAAAATAATGGTTTAGGAGATAGCGCGAATTGGCAAATACTCTTCTGGGGAGATTGAATGTGTTGTTTTTATTCGTTAAAAGTATTTAGAGTCGAGGAAACTGAATCACGTACCTACCTACCTGAAATCGTTTCATAATAAATTTCGCTATATCTTTTTGGGCAAATGTATGTATTTGTTTTTGCTTTTAATAAACCATTGTTTTTTATAATTCTAGTATAGTAGCTCTGCCTTTTTCGGAATTGATACGCCAAATTACGAGACGAGAGATGAACCATGAAATTGTACGTGAAATTTACTGTAATAATAGTGTTTGTAAAGATCCCGATCCGCTCTAGGCCCGCACGAGAACATATATCCTTACTACTTAATAGGTATTATAAATGCGAAAGTATGTCTGTCTGTTTGTCACCTCTTTTTTTAAAGCAAATGACCATTATGTATTTCCCTCATGACATTTTAAGTATTTTGAAAGCTTCAAAAATTTACAAAGGCAAAGGTTAATAATATCCTGAGCTGGGGATTGCACTATCCTGATTGGAAATAGCATTGAAAGGTAAACCTCAAAGAGGTCCTCAGATTTGCTATATCATTCCTCACTGGATGAGGGGCGGGACTGTCGAAACAGGACAAAATTTCGATAAATCACATTACTTAGCTATTTTTAGAGAAGAGGGACTATTTTTGAATTAGAAAACAAAAAAACAGACTTCCTTTAAAAAAGTAAGTAAAAAAATAAAAAAAATAATGTCACTGTACTGCTTTTGGTGATCAATAAAGAATATTTATATTGTATGGTATTGTAAATAAAAAATCAAGAAACCCGACCATGCGCTTGAAAAAACTCAAAAGAAAGAAAGTCTAGTGTCCTAGAACTATGTTAAGAACAGTCGTACCATTTGATTACTGACCCATCATAGAACGGTCTCACAGTAAGTGTCACAAGAAACCCCTTGTCAAGCAATGCGATGTCACCATGACTTTTTCTACTAGAAGGTTCCAGAGTGGATCACGATTCATTTGGTTCGATAGTAGGTACCTTAAATAAAGTTCAACAATCCTATTCAAAAGCGTGATCAGTTTGAAAATTCCCGATTCAGGCAGGGTCCCGACTGTTTTTTAGTTTTATCTAAAAATTTCGTAAAAAATAAATCCATTTTTAGGGATACTGACCGGCGAATACCTGGCCCTCAAATGTATGCAGTAACAGGCAATATTGTATGTTGAGTGGGCCAAATTTTGTGCCGCTAAGTAGTTTTTATTTATTTTTCACCTGTACCGGTTTTTTAGTGTATTTGACAAAAAAGTTTATAGTGTTTGTTTATTTATTACAGCACATTTACCCTGCTGACGGTGTTCTCCCAATGCATGGGGGGCGTGAAGATCCCCACGCTCTCGTGGAAAAGAGACAGGGGATGCGCCGTCGAGTGGTTCCCGCTCTTTAAACTATTCCCGGTAAGGAACTAAATGTTGGTAGGATCCAAATAAGGCGGTCTATAAATTACGTAAACAACTTTCTATCAAATGAAAGTCGCTAAAGTCGAACTTTCAAATTGACTGACTCTAAACCTACAGATGTACCTAGTGAATAGTCCGTTCCCATCGTGAAAATTCGGAACACACCATGATTCTGGTCAGAATGACGAAAGAATCATCGTGTAACCTTAACGGACTGATGGACTGAATTGATGAAAATAATGATGGGCAAATTGGCAGAGTTGCGGCAAACGGTGGATGCAGGGGCGAGTTGTCGTTCATTGTGGCATCTATGTACCTTACGACACTAAACTAGCTGTTTGGAACAAACAAAACGCGCGGCGCATCAATCATCAACTTAAACTATAGAGATCTTGATCATCAATATTAATTTGACACAACCCCTGTCATGGACGTCAACAAAATAGTGAAACGTTCACAAAACCGTGCAGCGAACTAATGTTTGTGCTCAGTTTGGATGTAAGAAACATGCAGTCTATACATACTTAGATGTCGATGACTGTGGCGTTCGGGGGAGACCTTTGTTCAGCAGTGAACGTCTTCCGGCTGATGATGATGATGACAACTCTCTACCCCCAGGTGCTGCTGACCATAGTCATAATGTGGTGCGTGTGTCTAGCGTTGACGCTGGCGGGTGTGCTGCCCCCCGGGCACCCCGCGCGGACAGACCTCAAGCTGGTCATCATAGAGGACGCGCCCTGGTTCCGCGTGCCCTACCCAGGTATACGGCTGCATACCAGAAATGGGTAGGTGTGTGGAATGATCTGTTTCCACCAGAGATGTGCGAGGTAGCTGAGCGGTGCGAGGATTCGTAGCGAGGATGTGGAACGTTCTTTTTCCACCAGAGTTGTGCGAGGTAGCTGAGCGGTGCGAGGGCGTGTAGCAGGCTCTTTTCAAATAAGAGAGCGGGGTGCGGTAAGGTGGGGGTGCGCCACTGGTCGCTACTAGTGACTGAGTACTCGCAACAGGTTCTCACTGAAAATCAGCGCCACGGCTTGCCGTGGCATTATGCTGAGTGGGGACCTATTTAGCGTCATGTATGTCTTGTACTCGTATTTGTTCTATGTTTGTTTTTATGGCGTTAAATAAATGTATTCTTTTTCTTTCAATAGATCCTCGCCAAACATTCCTTGCAACACATTCCTCGTACAAATCCTTCCCTTGTTTTGTATATATATACACCTCGCTCCGCTGAGCTGTTTCCACTAGAGCTGCGCCGAGCGAGGATAGGTAAATGAAGCGTTTCTATTGGTTCATGAGAAACACATTCCTCGTAATACATCCTCGCACATCTCTGGTGGAAACTCATCCAACAGTGACGAGAAGAGGCGGTGCTAGAGCTCGGCCCACGGCCTCGCGGTCTAAGGGGCCTCGCAAAGTTTCTCGATTGTTTGCTTACTTAAGTAAATATCCGTCATCTAATGTGTGGTGTGCCATCCATCATAGAGTTATCGCATTTATCTTGCCCACTCCAAGGTCTTGTGCGGCTACTAGGTACACGTAAAGACCTATTTAATGATATAATTCTCAGTTCTGTTGGTTTTTGGTACACTTCCCATACAAAGTTGCCCATGGTCCTTTGTACTATAACTATGAGTTCTACTCTGATAATTACCTATTTAACCTGAAATAGAAACACGCTTCGCTCGGTGTTCCTTTTTTCTTTTTTTTACTTCAGAGGGCCTCGTCAGTAATGTACCAAAGCATGCATACGTTCTGTCTGAGTATACTACGCATAATACCCACCAAGTAGGTACCAGGACTACATAGCCGCGCGGTGTCCTCAGGTCAGTGGGGCGCGCCGACGGTGAGCGTGGCGGGCGTGCTGGGCATGCTCGCTGGCGTGCTAGCATGCACTGTCGAGTCCATCAGCTACTACCCCACGACGGCAAGGATGTGCGGTGAGTTTATGCTACCCTGGTACTATGCAGTTTAAAGTCTGTCTAGCCATACCTTTTTAACCCCCGACGCAAAAAGAGGGGTGTAAGTTTGAGGCCAACGTACGAATGGACCGATTTCAATTCAACGCGGTAATACATACAGTCGAGGAAACTGAACTGACGAGGGAACTGGTGGAACCCTTGTGTTACTTTACTACCAGTACATACTACATCCCATACATCTGCCAAAAAAAATAAAAGCTAATTGATTATGATAAGATTCCACCCTGGTACATGATTCAGTGTCCTCCACTGTACAGTCGAACCATTTGATGCCTGACCCACTGTAGAACGTTCTCACAGTGTCATAATAAATTCCCTTGTCGTAGTAAATTCCAATGCGATGTCACATGACGTTTTCTACGAAAAGCTTCAACAGTGGGTCACGATTCAGTTGGTTCGAGTACATTGCAAATTAAATAAAAGCTTGTAAAATGTGTGTACTCAGCGGCCCCTCCACCTCCTCTGCACGCCATCAACCGCGGGCTGGGCACGGAAGGCCTGGGCACCATGCTGGCGGGGCTGTGGGGCTCCGGGAACGGCACCAACACTTTCGGGGAGAACGTGGGCGCCATCGGAGTCACCAAAGTAAGCCCAGCTGAAGCCATTATGTATAATCTTTATTATATTAGTGTAATGGGATGAATATTCGAACGTTTTTACCGCTCAACAATGGAAACAACGGAAGGAAAAGTAAACATGAACAAATATGGAAACACAAATATATGCAATATGGTAAATATGGAAGGACAAGTCGCAAGAATTTTGACGATCGTTTTCACCACCTTTTTCTGTCACAAGGTATGGGATGAGGGCAGAAAGAGATGATGAATGCGATTGCTAGCGCCCGGGCGCAAGGCAATGGCCACAGGCGAGGAAGTGGTCAATCGCTGGTCGTTCAATGTTACCCTCCCCACCAGGTGGGCTCCCGGCGCGTGGTACAGTGGGCGGCGGGGCTGATGGTGCTGCAAGGCGTGGTGGGCAAGCTGGGCGCCGTGTTCATCATCATCCCGCAGCCCATCGTCGGGGGACTCTTCTGCGTCATGTTCGGGATGATCTCTGCCTTTGGTAAGACATGAAGACCAGAGGTTCCCAAACATTTTTTTTTTCGTGGACCACTTTCAAAGTTTTGCTGTTTTCGAAACCCACATTTTTTTACGCTGGTGACCCTTGCTGGTCCACCTCGGCCACTTTGAGAACCTTTGATGTAGGCCGAAGTAAGCAAAGTTTGTGTTATGGGTTCTGAATAACGGATGAACATACTTGAAACCATCCAAGATAACACGAACACGGTTTCTCATAATAAGTAACAATACTTTTAGCGAATTCAAGGTTGCCATCCCCTGTTTTCTAACCAGCTTGATCATCCCCTCAGGCCTATCAGCTCTCCAGTACGTGGACTTAAACAGCTCCCGGAACCTGTACATCATCGGCTTCAGCTTGTTCTTTCCTCTGGTCCTCACGCGTTGGATGGCGGCCCACAGTGGCGTCATACAGACCGGCGTGGAGGCCTTGGATGCCGTGCTGCAGGTGCTTCTGTCCACGTCTATCCTGGTGGGAGGGGTGCTGGGATGCTTGCTGGACAATCTCATTCCTGGTAAGGACTTTGTTGAATCAAACTAAGCGTCATAGCCCGATGCTACACAGTCGCCGTGGCGTGTGCTCCGGGAGGACGGGCTACGAATTACACATGTAGAGTTAAACTCGATTTAAGACGAGCTATCCGGATTTATTTGACATCATCATCATAACTGCCGTAGGACGTCCACTGTTGGACATAGCTCCCCCATATAGAAAACTAGGTGCTTCGGTTGGAAGCGGCCTGCATGCATTGTGAACCCGCGGCTTTAACCAGGTCATCCATCCATCTCGTTGGTGGACGTCCTACGCCAAGCTTGCCGATCCGCGGTCTTCACTCGGGAACCTTTCGGCCCCGACGGCCATCCTGTTCTCCGTGCCCATTGCCACTTCAACGAGCTAATTTGCTTGGCTATGTCGGTCCGTATTTCACATGTAACTCCACAAGCCGTGAAGCAATGGTGGCCTAGTGGTTTGACCTATGGCCTCTCAAGCAGAGGGTCGTGGGTCCAATCCCATTTGGGTTTTTCAGAATATATGTGCAAAATTTCATTTGATATTACCACGAGCTTTAGGATCAGCGAAAACATCTTGAGGAAACCTGCCCACCTGCGAAAAAAAACATTTGTGGTGTGTGAAGTTTCCAATCCGCATTGGGCCCGCGTGGGAGCTACGGCCCAAGTCCTTTCGTTCTGAGAAGGCATAGTAATATATATAGGGGCAAAATAAGGTCAATTTTACTCTTGTCATCAGGGTCGGCTGAGGAGCGCGGCCTAGACGCGTGGGCGCAGGAGATGTCGTTGGAAGCCTCTGGCGCTTCGCAAGGAGGCGACACCTACGACTTTCCTATCGGCATGGTATATACAAGTGGTGCCAGACAGGACGACTAACGACATACTCGAAGCCCATGTCAGTCAGTACCCTTAGTGTAAGTTTTCGGTTAAAAAATACGTCCCGATCGCGTTCGCGTTAAAATCTCAATTTGTATGGAAACACGTACATCGCAAACGTTCCGCTAGAGGCACTGTGGGAATTGAATCGCTTCAGTGTCAAATTTAGCGATTCAGTATAAGTTACTCATTCTGTCAACAGCTCATTTTTGATAACCTCACTGTACGGACTTATGGCGTTCAATATCTAAAGAAAAATTATAGAAAAAAAATACAAAAGTATATAGTCTTTTGGAGGTGCTGGGATTTGAACCCAGGACTTTCAGCATGCGAAGCAGACACTCTACCACTGAGTTACACCCCCGGTATAAAACCGAGTGAATATTGCTAACTGTATCATTCGGTGCAATGTCCTCTCTGGGTTACTTTCACTACCTACCACCTACCTACTGACCGAAATAAAATCGATACAAAACGAACATAGCTACATACAACATACATGACATATAAGTAAGTAACAACTAGGGAGGCACGTTCTACTATTTGAGCGCTCCAAGTTTTATTGTCTGTGTAAATTCAAGTCATTCACTGGAAAGAAGGTATTTAACCCAATACCTGTTATGTATTTAAAAGAAAATCAAAGTATGAGAAACTCATCAACGTTTAGGACAAAAAGTATGCGTATTATGATACTTACTTAATTCATTGAAATATGGTATATTATTAATAAAAAAATATCTAAATTATGTTAAAACATCCTGTACTAATTTAACCCCAATTAAGACTATTTAAGACTACCGATTACGTTAGGTGGAAAAATATTTTAATTCCAAAAGATAACGAAATTTTATATGGCAGTCGAGTCACAAGTCGAAGTCGAGTTTTTTTTTTGGAATTTTAATACTCTTAATGTTTTTCCACTTGCATCGTATTATGATTTAAATTCGGGCTATGTTCCGCATACCTTGGTTTTTGAGAAGCTCGATATTTCGGCACAGTTGCATGACATGACCACGAGGATCTGGACCACTGGAGAATCGCTGGAGAATCATAAAATTAGTTGGTACCGCGAAAGTCTAAAACATTCTGTATCGTATTAGTTATCAAATAGTAGCCTTAATGTGGGTTAAATTATAGTACAGGATTTTCTAACACCATGTGTAAGGGCAATATAAGGTGCTTAAAAAATAGGTACTTAAGTTATTTTACTTTAAATTTATGACGCTCACTTATAGATCGATTGCATTATATATTTAAGGGTTTTGATGATAAAATAATAAGTGTACCCTAATATAAATAATTGTTAATGCGCATGTAACTGGTGAGCTGCAATTTTACATCGACAGAGCCGCCGGTTCCCAATCCACACTGTGCCCGCGTGGGAACTACATTTCCAAGCCCTGCCACCTGATTCTAGCAGTGCTACTACCCAATAATCTGCTGAAATAAAAAAAAATATGAAATGGCTTGTGTTCCAGGTGGTCTTGGACATCGTATCTCCCTTTCATGCCGACGTACGAAGCTGGCAAGTTCACAGCGCTCTTCAAGAGGAAGAAAGACAGCTGATATGTGGAGGAAAAGAGACAGTAACTTTAAAGTTAAAAATAGGTGTACGTTTTTAGTTCAAATTTAAATAGAAAATGTTATAAATTTAATTGATGTAGTCAGATGTTTTATTTACCTGTTTAGTTTTTCAAACACACTAAATAATATAATATAATATTGAATTATTTATATTCGACGTACATATACGTAACACAACTCCTTTACGGGTTTCTGTGACATGTTTGTTGGCGCCTGTGTCAATTGTGCCTGTGCCACGTTTGTAATTGGTGAAGTAAGTAAATGAGCTAAACTTAAGCAAATCGCACTATAACTGTGACTGTATTTTCAAAATTACAAACACCTTATTCTCATACATTTCAAGTACTTTACATAAATCGACGTCAAATAAATATATAAATATCAATTTCTTAAGAAAAAGCTCAGCTAAGCTACAACATACCATCCCAGCCTATATACGTTCCACTGCTGGGCACAGGCCTCCTCTCAAAACAAGAGGGCTTGGGCCATAGTTCCCACGCGGGTCAAGTGCGGATTGGGAACTTCACACGCACCATTGAATTGCTTCGCAGGTTCGTGCAGGTTTCCTTACGATGTTTTCCCTCACCGCAAAGCTCGTGGTAAATATCAAATGTAACCGCACATGAACTTCGAAAAACTCAGAGGTGCGAGCCGGGGTTCGAACCCACGACCCTCTGCTTGAGAGGCGATAGGTCAAACCACTAGGCCACCACGGCTACAACATAAGGGCATGTGAATTTGTGAATAAGAAACAGATAACTCGGACTCCCCAAAGTTACGCCTGTATCAATAAATATCTGCTTAGCCAAGTCCATCCAGTCGTAAAAGCGTATTACTGTGTCAAAAGGTGAATTGAACAAATAAATGTAGCAATAACACAGTTTATTAGCCCGATTAATCAATATTGTCGGCAGCATGAAGTGAAGTGGCCTCTGGGGACTGACACATCGTTGTTTACTTGATATCATTAGGTAATTGGAGAATATAGGTAACATTTTCAATTGGATGGAATAAAACAGTATAAATTTAATGGAATAAAACAGTATAAATATCTTGTGTAAGCGAGACTCTCCTAAGCAAAACTTATTATTATCATATATATTTATTTATTCTCAAAAAAGGTACATAATTTTAATTACATCACTAATTTAGCCAGACTAAGTATGAAGTGAAGTGAGTTTTATGACGTGTGGGATCGTTTTAGATGGTTGCTGTTAAATCAGATTTTCAGTTTATTTTTCATTTTTCGTGCTATAAGAACTGTCTTTGTACGGTCAAGGAACCGGAACCACGAACCGGAAGACGACCGTTGGCACCATCCACAGTAAACTGACGTCATCGTGAGAGTAGCGGGAAAAAAGGAAAATGGCGAGTGACTTTCATTGTGGCGTTCAAGGTGGGATGAATTTGTCCAGACCGTACTACCTTAAGTTTCTGGGACAGTTCTGGGACATTCTGGAAGTACCTTACTGGTTTTTCGGTTAATAAAATTCAGTAGCCACCATGGAACGTAAACGTCATAGTCATAGTGGAATCGCATTAAAGCCAAAGCTAAACCGTATGCACTGGAAAAAAAAGGATAGCTGAACTAGTTTGGCTACACGTTTAGCAAAATTTACTAAGAGTTTTTGGAATATATTTTTTTTTCTTACAATTTTTACTCGGTCGAAACCAAACTGAAACAAGCTGAAATCTAGACACACAGAAAAAAGAAAAATAAGACCATGCACTGGAAAAAAGGAACTAAAATGGTACTACGTTATACCGCTACACACTTGCAAAATTACTAATAGGAACTAATAGATGGTACTACCTATATTTATTTTGGACGTATATTATATGTACGATATAATTATGTATGTATTCGTAGATGTATTGCTGTTACGTTTAAATTTTCTGATCTACTTTTGATGCACCACCTGTTGTAAACTAGTCCTTCCTTCTTTCTGTAAAAAAGGTTGGGCGTAAGAGATCGCTCTTAAGCGATAAGGCCGCCTATTGCTCACCTTGTATTTTTTTTTCTCTGTGTATCTGTTTTCTGTATCGCTTACTATGTCTGGTGTACAATAAAGAGTCTTTGTATTGTAATATTGCACTTTACTTTTAGCTACTAGTAAGTAGGCCTTAGTTTTGCAGTTACTCAAGTTATATTACTATCATCACATTTTTTTGTTACAGTTAGCAAATCTGTTTTTTCACTTCTCATGCTCGTAAAGTTGGTATTTATGCTGGATCTACTTTTTATGCTCTAGTGCATAAAGTAAAATCTTCGTCTAAGACCAAGGTAATCAGGTGTCAACACACCCACAAACAAAAAAGTTTCGATATACTTTTTTAATATTTTTTTTGTGCAAGGTCCGCCCGGATCGCTACCACCATCTTGCTCGCTAATCCTGCCATGAAGCAGCAGTGCTTGCACTGTTGTGTTTCGGCGTGGAGAGTAAGACAGCCGATGAAATTACTGGCACTTGAGGTATCCCATCTTAGGCCTCTAGGTTGGCAACTCATCTGCTATCCCCCTGGTGTTGCAGGTGCCCATGGGCGGTGGTGATCTCTTACCATCAGGAGACCCACTTGCTCGTTTGCCATCCAGTGGAATAAAAAAAATGTAAAACTAAAAATCAATCAAATTAATCAAAATAAATAGAAAAAAACTAAAAATATAGAAATTATATAGCAATCCATGAAAAATAAAAGGTATCTAGCATGTGAACAATTGTTTCCACTGTTGCTATTTAATTTCCTTTCAATCGAAGTCAAAAGCAGGGTGTAATACTCGAGCATTAAACCAATTTCCCCCTCGACGTGTCTATGCACCCTCGCCGTACCGCCTCGGGTAAAATGACTCGTTTTATGCTCTTGTTATACAATCTACTATTTTCAGTGTGTAAAAGTACTAGTATTAAACTTATTCGTAACCCAAACATGCAAAAATAAAAAAATACGCTAGTAAAATAATGTAATCTCAACTGAAAGTAGATTTCCGTACCGTCTGCTGGTACTTACTGCGAGTACTTCCTATTACTAATACCTGTTGTGTACGTAATTGCATGTTTACATAGGTAATATCACAGTCTAATAAGTAATACAAGTAGTATATTTTAAATAATTGTTTATCTTGTCTTGCCTTGGTTTAATGGATATGGCTAACCCGTATTGTCTTGTTATTTAAAAGTCGATGTTTACGGAAGATAGTATCTTGATTGTAAAAGTTATCTATGTTGTTATTCATATTTGGGAGGTGTTATTTATCAAATGTAACTAATATTTATTACAAAATTCTGGTTTTTTTTTGTTTATTATGCTGCCTCAACGCCACACAATCATTTTAACAAAGTTATAATAGCTTTGAAAAATATAATAACATGTAGTTTATGTAATACACAGATGAGTTTCAAAATTCAGTGTTTCCTTAAACTGGTGGAAACAGTTGAGCGTAGCGAGGCGAGGTAAATGAAGCGTTTCTATTGGTTAATGAAAAACATATTCCTCGCAACACTACCTCGCACATCTCTGGTGGAAACGCTGCTTAGGCATTAAATTTTGCTTTTGTAGAAGCTTTCATTTAGCTCGCCCTGTTTGTTGCAGTTTTTTGTTTAGGTCAATTCTTGTCTGTTAAGTAATTCTAATCCACTTCCAGTGGTTGACTTGAAATTTGGTACCTACGCATTATATCATGGAAGTTGGATGACAATGCAAGTAGTCAGCAAAAAGTAGAAAGTTTAAAATTACTTGTATTAAAAGTATATTTTTAACAAAATGATGTGCCTCTAAGTTTTTTTTTAGAAAATCTTGTGCGCCATCGACATAGTTCGAAGAATATGTGAGCGGTTGGTTCCGAAAGAATGTGACGTCTCTCGATGAGAGCGAAACATAGATGTCGCTAGTGCTGCTGCATAAGTAGCGTAGTAGAAATAAGCAACCTGAGATATGTATGCATAGGAAAAATTCATGTCTAAATTCCTGTCCAGCGGTTGTGTAGGGGTTATAGCACGCAGCACGGATTGCTGAGGACCTGGGTTCGATTCCCAGCGCTGGTCTCTTTTTCTGGTTTTTCTGTGCATCCATGTCTCAGTTTGTATTTTCGATATGGTTTCACGGGACGGTAAAAATAACAAATTTGGAGTTGAAATAAAAATACAAAAAGACTCCAAATAACCAATCATAATATAATGCGAGTTGAAGTGACAATAGGCGGACCATATTGCTTGAAGAGCATATCCTACCTTGGAGAAGAAAACTCTTCGAGTAGCGACCACGTACCGGAAGACGAAGCGTTGGTAAGCCTCCCATTAGGTGCTGACGATATCGTGAGAGTTGCAGTGTTATGGCATTCTAAGGGGAAGGCCTTTGTTCAACAATGCACATCTTATATCTGATGATATTATCTCAAGTGCATTGGTAATAACCCATAACGTAACGTATTACTTGAGGAATCGCGGCATGTGTCATCGCTGTCGGGCCTGTTTTTCCTGCACTTGAAACAGACGTTATCAGTGATCTGAAGTGTCTGTCATCAGCGATTTTATCAGCAATTAGTATAAGTAGGCGTCGCTTGCAATTTTGTTCCTCATTCGGTCAGGATCGTCAGGTCAACGGAGGTGCGAGAGAATGGCGACGAAGACTTTGGTGTTTGCTGTGCTTTCAGCGGTAAGTGTAGCTTGAAATCTACCTTGTCTATGGAGGTTTATAGCAAGGCACCTTTTTTACCCGACTGCTTGGCGGACTCCTACATCACGGATATCATGAAATGGCGCCATTTCATGATACGCCTAGGAATTTCGTGATCTGGCGGATTTTACGATCGGCCGCCGACATATACATGTATAAAATAAAAGGAATATCTGTTTTGCTCCTCCGCCAAGTAGTGAGGTCAAGTCGTGCGAAACAGCTACGTTTGAGTTGGAGAAATGTTTTTTCCATGCAATTTAACCCACTCTCCCTCCGCATAAAAAACGTAAATAACCAACGCAAACGTAACTGAACCCACCACCATCACAACCATAAACAAGACATCTTATCTTGGTTATGGTTTTATCTTGTTTATGGTTGTGGTGGTGGTGGTTCTCTTGGTGGTGGGTTCAGTTACGTGTGCGTTGGTTATTTACGTTTTTTATGCGGAGGGAGAGTGGGTTAAATTGCAACTCAATCGTAGCTCTTTCGCACGCCTTGGCCTCACTACTTGGCGGAGGAGTAAAACAGATATTCCATTTATTTTAACATGGACCTCCGCAAAGTAACGCCTGAATCTATCAGTATATACATGTATGTTTGTCTGTCTATTTCTTTGGTCCACTCGGTAGCCTAAACGCATTTGTCAAAACTGTCGAAGTACACAGGGTTAGGTATATAAAATTTTAGAACGGTGTCAACGAAAAATAATATAGAGAGGGGATTAAATTTTTCTTATGTATATACCTACACTCGAACCAACTAAATCATGACCCACTGTGGAAACTCTTCTAACAAAGAAGAAGAAGTGACATTGCATTGCTTGACAAGGGAATTTATCATGACAGTTACTGTGAGAACGTTCTACGGTGGGTCAGGAATCAAATGGTTCGACTGTACTTGGGTAACAAAACAACACGGGTACCGAATGAAAATTAAATGACGACTGGATATCGTGTAAAGCCTTCCCATAAGACAAGCAAGAAAAGCTTTTTTGCGGCTAGACCAATTACCTAATGTCAATAATTTATTTTATTTCTATGCTATTTGTAAACAAAATGTATATGTATGTATTTGTATGTTATTTGTAAGGTTGACTGGCAGAGATCCCTGCAGGGATAAGTCCGCCTTTGTACTTAACACAACTTTTATTTATGTAACCTTTTTGTTTTTCCTTTTTGTACAATAAAGAGTATAAACAAACAAACAAACAAAGAAACAAACAAACTTATACGTAACGCCAAAGTAACGCCTGATTAAAAAATGAATACAACCGATTGTATTAATACATTGCAGGCGTCTGGCCATATTATTGAAGATTGTACGTAGACGATTGACTAGGTGATGATTACAATTAGATTTGTGATGTTTGAATTATTTCCAGGTATTGCTGGTCACTGTTGCATCGGCGAAAAAATGCAGTGGCCCTTTCTGCCTCAACGACGACGACTGCAAACTTGGGCAGGTATGCATCTTGTTACAAGCTTTGAAAGCTATCAACTTTCAATTCACGCATGTAAGGTATGATTGTCTTCCGGATTCGCAAACCAGTTTTAGGCCACTTCTAGTCATCAAATTTAATTGATACTAGTCAACAGATACTACAACCAGCGATAAAAAATTATAATAAAAAAAGCTTACAACAATTTCAGGTCTGTTTGGTACACATTTTACGTCATTCAAAAATTACTGTCCCTTTTTTGCTTTGATAAGCGACCTACCATTACCTACCATTTTTACCTGACAGAATGCCTTTCAGCGTCCTCAGCACTATAATAATAATAATAAATTTATTCAAAAAACTCAGTTTACATCTTTTTTAACTAAGAACTAAAACATTCTGTAAGATAACTATGAGTATTTACAAGAATTGCGTGAATTAGGATTAGGTACATGCGTTTCAGACAAAAATTCTAACACATTTGAATCTAATTTAACCAACTACAAATGGACCCTATTATACCAAATTAAAGAATGTTATTATGGTCAGTTGTCTTAATATAAAACTAATTTTAAAAGTATAGTATACATTATAATTAAATCCTTATTCTATATGTATAAATATAATAAAACTACTGATAATAATACGACATCGTCTTAGTAATATAAAACAAAGATTATTTCACTATATTCTTATAGTAACTTCTCTGTGTCATCGTCGATGTTTATCAATCGGGTAAGTTTTACCAATGCATCACGAAAACTTACCTTAGACATTTTAACCATCAGGTAACTTGCAAAGACTGCCACTCGCGACTGTTCTGCACGCCGTTGGGTGCCATCTCCCACCCGTGCTGGATACCAGGCCTCCAGTACTGCTCCGAGGGTCACTGCGTCAGGCAACCCAGCACTCAATGCCAGCCTCCGCCACTCCCTACTACTGAAGGACCTACCACTACTAAAGAATCCACGTCCACATCAGTACGAGGGTACTGATGTGGTAGAGGTACCACAGAACATCTCACTACCACAGAACAACTTTCTACCACACAACAACCTTCCACCTCGGAAGAACTATCAACGACTGCAGTACCCGCTACCACCTAAGAATCCTCTATTACAAAAGAACCCAGTACCTCAGAAAAACCTACCACGCCAGAACCCGTTACGTCTGTAGAACCATCGACCACAGAAGTACCTGCTGCTACAGAATAACCGTCTTCCACAGAAGAGCTGACTACCCCGGAGCTACCCAGTTCTTAAGAAGAATCTATCATTGAAAACCTACTGACCTCACAAGAATAATCTACTACAGAAAATCCTTCTCCCACCGAAGAACTTTTTACCTTAGATGGTTCTATTTCTACCACAGCGGATCTTATTTCTGCTACAAAAGTCCTAAAACCATCAAATGTTAAATAATTGACGGCAATAAAGTATTAAGATTTATTCGAAGTATCATTGTTGTGTATCTTTCTGCTATTTTAATGAATAAATATGTAATCAATGGCTTGAGATAACGGTAAAAATCAGACGTTTGACACAACATGTTCATTTCTTAATGTTACATAATATTGTGTCTATATAATAATGTCTCCTGATGGTAAGAGATCACCACCACCCATAAACATCTGCAACACCAGGGGTATTGCATATTCGTTGCCAACCTAGAGGCCTAAGATGGGATACCTCAAGTGCCAGTAATTTCACCGGCTGTCTAACTCTCCACGTCGAAAAATACAACAGTGCAAGCATTGCTGCTTCACGGCAGTATTAGCGAGCAAGATGGTGGTAGCAATCCAGGCGGACCTTGCACAAGGTCCTACCACCTGCATTTCTGTCACTGTCTATCTATCTATATATATTTCGGGGATCTCCGAAACGGCTCCAACGATTTCGATGAAATTTGGTATGTAGGGGTTTTCGGGGATGAAAAATCGATCTCGCTTGGTCTTATCTCTGGGAAAACGCTTAGTACCGAGTTTTAGCCCGAGCGGAGCTCGGTCACCCAGATATTTTCACTTTCAGCGGCAACTGCCTACAATCGGGCGAGACCCCGTGCGTGTTGGTCGGATGGAATTACCGTTGAATAAACTCGTATTACCGTTGAGGAGACGCGGCCTTGTCCAGCACATCACCTCACCGGGTAGTTGCCCTGTCTTTTGACAGACCTCACTAGTTTTGTTGTTATTGTTACCATAGACCTCGTCGTACCTAATTACTGAGCAAGATTCAACAGATCGCTCAATCGTCAGATCGGTGTTTGGATCGTCTGATTTTATAATCGCGTTGGAAATGCAATTCGTCACTGCACTGATATTATCTTAAATCCCCGTGTGGCGTCGGGTTAGAATTACACCTCTCCATTTCATACGTGGATGTTGTAAGAGGCGACTGAGGATATAGGTTAAGGTATACCGTAGGCGACAGGCTAGCAACCTTGTCAATATTGTACCGTTTTTGTCAAACTTAAAATTGCTAAAAGTGGCTCCGTAGCGGTAACGTTTCGTGTGCTCTGCCTACCCCATTTGGGAACACAGGCGTGATGTTTGTTTGTGTGTATTATCTTTAAGATAGTTTTTCCGTTTGCTTGAAGTGTTTGATAAAGTTTTAATTAGCTACTAAGCCACGTCTTTGTTTTGAAGAATAAAGATTATATCTATCTATCTATCTAATTAAATCGCTGTGATATCAAATTTGATCAAAATACCTTATTAATGTATCATCAACACGACTAAGTATATATAGATTTCAATCGGTACGATTAGGTGTTAAATAGATATTCTTATTTATTGGTATTTTATTGACAGTTTCCTTTTAATAAATGGCTTCTGTCTTCTAATTATTGAAAGTTTAGGGTTGACATGTCTAGCAAGTATACACTTATGACTGTAAACTATTGCAATTTTTTAACATCTTCATTATTTGGCAGCCCTTCCATTAATTATTACAGTTCAGTACTACGAGAAGAATAAAAACCCTTTAAAGGTGATTTTCCACCGGCGAGGGGAGACGAATTGGGGCGAGACGAGAATTGAAATTTGTATGAATTCTCGCGCGCCCGCCGCGGGCCGCCAGCTGCCATACAAAAAATTCTCGTCTCGCCCCGCCTCGTCTCGCCTTGCCGGTGGGAAATCACCTTCAGGAACTCTTCTTTGCCTGTTTGTCTGTAAAAGCCTTCTTTTTAAGAACGCGTGTATGTATCAAATTGAAATCAGTCGTCATGATGCAAAAAAAAGGTCCAATCTCGAAATGAGAGATACTGAGCTGGAAACTCGTATAAAGAAAGAAAGAAAAAAAAATAGATTTATTCATGACTATAAAAAAAAAGCGGAAACCGAGACAGATTGTCACGAAATGGTCCCAACTCAGCATGGTGCCAACCTTACAGCCGACGCTGATCTTCCGTTGGAACCATTTGAAGTAAAAGTAATACAGTTTTGGTGTTCTAAAAGTATGTATGTATGTAAACTCTTTATTGCACATAAAAATAAAAATTACAAATACACAGAGAGGAGAACAAAGGCGAGCTTATCCCTAAAAAGGGATCTCTTCCAGCTAACTTAGATAGGAAAAAGCATTTGGTTATATAGAGGATAAGCGGAAAATTACGTGCGGTAAAGAGACAAAACAGAAATACTCAAAAGAGATAAAAGTTGTCTCGAAAGTCTCATAAAATCTCGTGTCTATGTCGTTAGTTATTCAAAGTCACAAAATTCAGTTTTTCGCGATTATCTCGGTTTCTATAACTCCAGTGATGTTAGCACTCATAAAAATAACCTAAAATTTCCGATCTAGATATTGTTTAAAAAAAATCATACGACCAACCGTTCTTGAGATCTATCTGCAGCAGATCTATGAGCATGTTTCGAAGTGAAACTCCTGAAATACCTAACTGCATTATCAAACATTCAGGTCTGCAATCTTTTGGAGCTTGTAAATAAAATAAGTTATAAGTTCATTTGGTCAAAAGATATAGCGTTTTGAAAGTATATATCTATACAAAAACCGTGGGAACCAAAACCAAATGGGTAGATGTACTTCCAATTGACATGGAATTATGAAATGTGGTATGAAGTAAGACCGCACAGAACAGCACATGTTACGTAGAGCCTAGAGGATAAGATAAAACTACTTTTTGCTGGATTGTAAATATATTTGAGATCCTCAATAAGCCAGTCGGTCCTGCACTTGGTTTGATTTTTATGAATTGTTTTAGTTTGTCTGATTAAAATTATAGTACTTTATTCTTCTTCTCTTTTAAAATATGGCTTTTCTGTCCTAATTAATAGGACAACTTCACCAGTGTCAAGGTAAACTCTCTTTGAGAGGGACGTTGTACGGTGATTGTAGTTTTTGTAACTTGATAGTAAAATTCCAGAAACCACGTGGAAACAACTTTCGCATTAAAAAATGTTAGACACGAGAGCAATATAGAATTTTGGGATCACTGTTCACTGTTAAGGTTAATCGCCGCATAAAACACTATCAAAATTATAATTCAACTAGCCAAAGAAACAGAAATAGCAAAATTAGATATTGTCTACATCCGCCATGTTTTCGAATGCTACAAATCGAATCTATAGTATACTTTAATTGTAGCATGGTGCGGGTGACAGCTGTCAATATCACAAGACTAGAGAGTCAAAGTGTCGAAACTTGAGTCGATAAAACGAATAATTTAAAATCTTAATTAAACCGATTATTACGCAAATTTTGATGATAATATTAGTGAAATTCTAGGTTGGAATATTATTTGCCACTTTAGTAAGGACTTTACAAGAATGTTCGTTACTTACCAATTAATAAGTACCGATAATATACTCAGGATCCATAAGGTCTCCTTCACTAAACTAAACGAGTCTCTGGTATTACGTAATGTAAATGCATATTACGTTTTTCACTGAATTGTGCTTTGAATTTTATTAATTGATTATAAAAATCTGATAGGTTAAATTTATTTCGTATAATATAGTTTTTTATGTTCAAATATTTTACGCCAGTCATATTCAGGCTATAACTGAAATATACTTCCATATATTTAGACTGCAGCAACTTTTATTGAGTAAAACGAAACGGTAAGTAGGTACATAAGTGTCACCTGCACCTTTCTAGAATGAAAGTAGGGGAAGCTGTTCTACCTCGGTCAGTTTTTACTTTTTTGATTTTTAGATAAATAACTAGTTATGGCATAAACGCCAGATATTAAAATATCTAAAGATACATCATTAGGCTATGGTACCTATTCGATAAAATACTAAGCGATTCGTTTCTTAGTTTTGAGACTATAGGCTTACGAAAAAAAAGGAAAAAAAATCCATAGTGCAACACCTCTGATGTACGGTCAACATCAAAAGTAGCTGGTTACTTTTTTACCCTGTCACATTAACACATTTGTCAATCTTGTATGGCGCTAAGTACGTGGCTGTAAAACGACAAAGTACAAAAGTAACCAGTGCTTTTGATGCTGGCAAGAATATGCTGTTTAATGACAGCAGGATTTAGACATTTACTCCTTTATTTTATTTATTTAATTTTATTTTATTTTATTTATTTGGGGCATCAACAGCAATACAGTACATTATAATAGGACTTAGGTACTAAACAGAAAGCCAATAACAGATGTCCACAGAAATACAGTTGGCGAATCATACTTAAAACAGTTAAAACTAACACAGGCAACAAGTATTGTTGGTGAGTCCACAAGACTATGATCTCTAGTATGATGTGTGTGTGTGTGTGTGTGTGTGTGTGAGTGAATTTATTAATTCATTCTCCTCAATGATTCTCCTTTTGTGCAATCAGTTCTGTGTGTGTAATCATTAGATTCAACAAGACTTCAACTCTAGTCTACTACCTATACTTAGCCGTTCGTGAAATAATCATTGTGAAATGACAGATTTCCCTGAAATAGAAACAAGCATATTTTATTATCTATAACATTATCACAGTGATTCATAAAATAATCATATTAATAGGCGTCGTGCGGGAGACGATTATCATTCAGTAAATAATTGAAGACCGCACCAAAAATGGCGGCTGCTAAGTTTATAGTCTATGCTATTTCAGTGGTGAGTACACATTTAGCCTAGTTTAGATTTGCAAGAAAAATTGTGTATGTTGTATTACATTGCGAGGACATAAGTGAACGAGTTTGTTGTTGTGAATCGAACCGTGCAGTGAATTGCAATTTTTTTCTTGCAGGTTCAAACTTGTCTTTAAGCCTTATTAAACACGGTGTAAAAATTATCATTACGTTTTTCATTTCACTGCGAAGCTGCTCGGTAACTTATATAATTATAATTTCCAGTGCAAAAACCGTGATTTCAGTTCCCTTGAGCTATTCTGATGAATTTACTAGACCTAATCAAAATACAAATTATTTTTTCAAAAAATTGGTACAAAGTGAAACTGTGTCAAGTTGGATTTTAAAAGCTATTTATGAACGTATACCTGGAAAAGGGTAATGTTCGGGGTATAAATATATTTTTATATTAAGTCCGTCAGATTATTAAAAGAAAAATTAGACACGCAGGTATTTTTATCCTTTTCTCAATAATTCCAAAAAAAATACGAGGATAAAGTGCGTCACGTCAAAGTTCGAGGGGGGCTTTGTGATGTCACTTCTTAGTAAAAAGAATATCTGTGACGTTCCGCGGTAAAAGGTACCTTATGGCGGTTTTTAGTTTCGGAGATATTAAATGTTTCGTAAAAGTGGCCTAAAAATACCGTTTTTTTATTACTATTTCAGAAAATATAAGATCTAAGAATTCTTTACCTGTTTTTATTTTCATTATAAGTAAGCTTAAAGCCACTTAGTTATGGCTCTCAAGTTTAGTAAAAAAGGTACCTTATGACCATTATATGTTTAAACATGCTTCGCTTTTATCATTTCTACTCCTAGGTACCTCCGTCTATAGTTTGACTTTGCTGGCCCGCATCTGCACTAAACGCACTAACATTTACTTACGCATCGTTCCCTCTCCGTCTCTATTTGAAAAAATTGGACAATTTGTACCATCTGAACTGACATACTTTGCCCAAGTCCCCGACTGGTAGAATCTCAAGATAATGACCCCTTAGAAAGTCTTCCCGACTTGCTACTTATTCAGCCTCAGCCTATTTATAAGTAGTTCCAGTGGTATTCAGCCATTACCTATTATAAAATGCAAATGCCTACATGCACATATTGGTGGTGAAGTGAGTCTCAGAAATCAAGTTCGCGGTGGTGTCTATTTCTGTAAAAAAACCGACCAAGAGCGTGTCGGACGCGCCCAAGATAGGGTTCCGTCGTAGCCATTACGAAAACATCAAATAATATATTTCTAATGTTTTCGTATTGTGTACGGAATCTTCCAAGTTTAGGGTATCATATTTTATAACTTAGGCTGCTATTTACTCTTAATCTACTGATAATTCTCAAGCAATCTTAGCCGTTATAGTTTTCCTTGTAAATTTTATATGTATTATCTACCATACTGATTTTTTCTACCCAACAGTAAGTTTTAGAGGGGGGGGACGTTCGATTTTAATGAAATTTTGCATTTAAAGTTGAATATTTCACAAACAGATCGCTGAATCCCCTAGCAAAGCCGCGGATGGACAGACGGACAGACAGACAGACAGACAGACATGGCGAAACTATAAGGGTTCCGTTTTTGCCATTTTGGCTACGGAACCCTAAAAAGACGTTTAGAGCAAGCAAATCAATTTTGTTTATCTATGCGAAAATAATTATGTTGATTGTTACATTAGAACTAAATTCTGTAATTTTTGTGATTTTGCATGAAAATATTAAAAAATAATAATTTTGATTTCTAATTTTTGTTTTTCTTCTTTATTTTCTTTAGGATTTTTTTTCTAATACAGACATTTAAAAATCATGACTACCTACTGCGAAAAAATGCAGAAAATAAAGCAAAACATGATCTCCTTGAAATAAGTCAGCGATCATATTAATTGGTCTATATACAAGTTTTGATTTGCAATTATAGAACTTGTATTATATATTTTGATGGACAGAAGTCTAATAAATCATATTTCATAGTCCACTATGTAACTTAAATCGGCAACATTGTTTTTTTTTATTTTTTTTTATGGTATAGGTGGCAAACTAAACTAAAATAGTCTGTTTCCTGAAATTGCACATTTTCCAATACATTTTTCAAAAAATGATATCTTCGTAACTATAATACTTAGGACAATGGTCTTTTTTGATATCGATAGCTTACCAATTGCAGATTATTAAAATGCCCGTAACTCCATACCGACCACAAGGTGCCTTTGACCGCGGAATGTCCTAAGTAATAAGAAGCTTACTGATGCGGCCCGTGCCAAATTGGCGAAGGAAGGTGGACTTACCCAAGTTCGCCGCCGACCTTCTGACTGGCCACGGGTTTGCGATGGTGGTTTTGAAGGCAGTGCACGTCGTTGTCTTTAGTATCACTCAATCCTAGTAGATTATTGAGGATAACTTCTTTATTATGATTGTCAAGCGGAATGATTTGTTTATATGACAGACAGACGACAAGATGACAATGAAAGAATACCGCATGGCATCAGAGGTTTCCGGCCAGCGTTGCCTAGGCTTGTCCACCTCCTTGCACACGGCAATACGGCGCAACCACTTACAAATTTTATACTGGTTCTGAACAAGAAAAATGTTCCAAGCAGGTTTTTTGCAGATGGTAGGACCTAGTGCAAGGTCCGCCCGGATTGCTACCACCATCTGGCTCGCTAATCCTGCCGTGAAGCAGCAGTGCTTGCACTGTTGTATTTCGGCGTGGAGAGTAAGACAGCCGGTGAAATTACTAGCACTTGAGGTATCCCATCTTACGCCTCTAGGTTTGCAACGCATCTGCAGTACCCCTGGTATTGCAGATGTTCATGAACGGTGGTGATCTCTGACCATCAGGAGACCCACTTGCTTGTTTGCCGTCCAGTCGAATAAAAAAAAAGCAAGGTAAGCTGGGTGCATTAGAAAAATCACATAAAATGATAACATTTAGGTATTGTGAATTTGTAGATATTGCTGGCCTCTGTGTCATCAGCTAGGAGGTGCAGTGGACCGTCCTGCTTAAGCCGCGATGACTGCATACTTGGACAGGTAATTTTGTCAATCTATTGACACAGCTAGAATTACATTTATTACAACTCGAGAGATCATAATTGTCAGAAGCTCACCTTCACAAACGGATTGACCATATCGTTCCACCGTCAGATTATACGTTTTGAAAAGTAGATGGTATAGACGATTATGACCATTTGCGCATTAGACAATAAGCGTATAGAACTCAAAGTTAAAATATCTTTATTCAATTTAGGCTATAACAAGCACTTATATGAATGTAAAAAAAACTACCACCGGTTCGGAAAAACCTCTGTTGAGAAGAATCCGGCAAGAAACCCAACGAGGTATTTTTTTAAAATTATACCTATTATAGATACATCACAAGTATACAACACAACTTTATTTTTAACTAAAGATTCGAACACATTAGTAGTATAAACAAATAGACTACATTGCTCGATAATTGCTAGTTTTTTTCTTGTAAGTTTTTAAAAAAATATCACGAGTCAATTTACACCAATTCACCTAGTCCCAAACTAAGCAAAGCTTATACTACGGGTACTAGGATAAATATTTAAGCGGATAAAGATTTTCAGTGAAGTTAAGTAATAGTTAGTAAAACTCCCAACGGAACCGAGGCAATGATCCAATCCATAACCTGCCTGATACACACCTAAGCCTAGTCCAAGACGTTGAACCAGTTAAACAATCTAACTTTAATATCTAGGTGACCTGCCACGACTGCTACTCTCAGCAGCTCTGCACGCCACAGGGTGCTGTGGTGCTCCAGTGCTCGACACCGGGACTCGAGCACTGCTCGAAAGGTCGGTGCGGCAGCGAACGCAGCGAGAATTGTCTTCTCCCCACTAGTCCTGTGTTTACTATTACAGAGGAATACAATTCTACTACAGAAGGTGATTCGAATTCTACCACGGAAGGCTATTTTAGTTCTACCTCTGAGGGTGGTTATAATTCTACCACAGAGGGTGTTTGGAATTCTACCACAGAAGATGATTTGCTTTCTACAACAGAGGGTACCGGGAACTTTACCACGGATGGCGGTTTTAGTTCTACCACGGATAGCGGTTTTAGTTCTACCACGGAAGGTGGTTACAATTATACCACGGAAGGTGTTTGGAATGCTACTACAGAAGGTAATGTGTTTTCTACAACCGAGGGTGCTTGGAATTCTACAACTGAAGGTGTTTGGAGTTCAACTACAGAGAGTGGATATAATTCTACCACAGAGGCTCCTTGGAATTTTACCACAGAAGGTGATTTAACTTCTACAACAGAGGGTGCTTGGAATTTTACAACAGAAGGTGACTTTAATTCAACCACGGAGGGTGGTTATAATTATACCACAGAGGGTGATTGGAATTCTACCACTGAAGGTGTTTGGAGTTCTACTACAGAAGGTGATTGGAATTCTACCACGGAAGGCTATTTTAGTTCTACCTCTGAGGGTGGTTATAATTCTACCACAGAGGGTGTTTGGAATTCTACCACAGAAAATGATTTGCTTTCTACAACAGAGGGTACCGGGAACTTTACCACGGATGGCGGTTTTAGTTCTACCACGGATAGCGGTTTTAGTTCTACCACGGAAGGTGGTTACAATTATACCACGGAAGGTGTTTGGAATGCTACTACAGAAGGTAATGTGTTTTCTACAACCGAGGGTGCTTGGAATTCTACAACTGAAGGTGTTTGGAGTTCAACTACAGAGAGTGGATATAATTCTACCACAGAGGCTCCTTGGAATTTTACCACAGAAGGTGATTTAACTTCTACAACAGAGGGTGCTTGGAATTTTACAACAGAAGGTGACTTTAATTCAACCACGGAGGGTGGTTATAATTATACCACAGAGGGTGATTGGAATTCTACCACTGAAGATGTTTGGAGTTCTACTACAGAAGTGATTGGAATTCTACCACGGAGGCTATTTTAGTTTGAGGGTGGTTATAATTCTACCACAGAGGGTGTTTGGAATTCTACCACAGAAAATGATTTGCTTTCTACAACAGAGGGTTTTACCACGGATGGCGGTTTTAGTTCTACCACATTATACCACGGAAGGTATCTACCAGACTACATGCTTGGAATTCTACAACTGAAGGTGTTTGGAGTTCAACTACAGAGAGTGAATATAATTCTACCACAGAGGCTCCTTGGAATTTTACCACAGAAGGTGATTTAACTTCTACAACAGAGGTTGCTTGGAATTTTACATCAGAAGGTGACTTTAATTCAACCACGGAGGGTGGTTATAATTATACCACAGAGGGTGATTGGAATTCTACAACTGAAGGTGTTTGGAGTTCAACTACAGAGAGTGGATATAATTCTACCACAGAGGCTCCTTGGAATTTTACCACAGAAGGTGATTTAACTTCTACAACAGAGGGTGCTTGGAATTTTACAACAGAAGGTGACTTTAATTCAACCACGGAGGGTGGTTATAATTATACCACAGAGGGTGATTGGAATTCTACCACTGAAGGTGTTTGGAGTTCCACTACGGAGAGTGCATATAATTTTACTACTGAGGCTCCTTGGAATTTTACCACAGAAGGTGATTTAATTTCTACAACAGAGGGCGCTTGGAATTCTACTACAGAAGGTGCTTGGAACTTTACTACCACGGATGGTAGTTTGAGTTCTACAACTGAAGGTAGTTACAATTCTACCACAGAGGGTACTTGGAATTTTACTATAGAAGGAGTCTTTAGTACCTCAGATGGTTGGGTTACAATTCGACTACAGAAGGTGCTTGGAATTCTACCATAGAAAGTAATTTTTCTATCACAACAAAGGTTGTTTTGCTGTCTACAGAGTAGATGTGCAATATTGACGTATCGATACAATTTGTAATGTGAAGATCTGCTTTATTTTTAAACAAATTTGCCGGTCCTTCGAGACCTCACTTTCACCAGTTTCTTTGCAATAATAAAGAAGTAAACTTAATGTGTGTTTTATGCCGGAGAAATCTCTGGAACTAATCGGGCTTGGGCCCTATTACAAGCTTTTTTTTAACAGGCAACCTGTTTATTATTTATTTTTTTATTTGGGTCAAATCTTGCAAGCTAAATTTGACCCTTTTCAGTAGTCCGATTGACTTGAAATTTGGAATATTTATGTAAATCTGGTAACAATACAATAATCTGGTAGTAAAATCATGGTAGTCCGGTCAGGATCGTCTTCGCAGAACGGAACACTCAACGGTTAATGGCATCGGCTTGAAATTTGGTACGGGAATGTAGCTTGTATGGCAATGCAAGTACAGTTAACAAAAAGTACAGTCAGCAAAAAAGCTTGTATTAAAAATGTATTTTTTAACAAAAACTTATTTTTATCTCGGGAAAGTCAAGCCGAAACGGGACACACGAAGCGTTAAAGTTAAATTTTATAAAATGTAAAAAAGCCTATTGAATCTCCGACGCAAAAATAGGGGTTTTATATTGTGTGCCCCCCCCAAACCTATCGACCTGGAATCGGCTTATAGCCGATCAAAAAACGCAATAAGAGCGAAAATACGTCGATCGGCTCGGCCGGCGCGAAACGACCTAACCGATCGGATAAACGTCTTTTTCACTCTTATTGCGTGGACATAAATCATTTTTTGGTCGGCTAAGAAAATCGATGATTTTTCTGTATGGACTCTATGCACATTATTTCTTTGACGCTGACGTTAAAGTGACGATTAACCATGTCGCGCAGGCGCGCTCCCGCTAATTTTTAAATTTGGTTATTGCGTTAATCATTTTTTGGTCGGCTAAGAAAATCGATGATTTTTCTGTATGGACTCTATGCACATTATTTCTAGGGACAATTGTGTTGACGTAGTGCTTGCGACACGAGATTGTTTTAAACAGTGACGATATAACAGTAGACTTTACCTTACCATGTCGCGCAGGCGCGCAGTCCCGCCGCAGTAACATAAACAGCGTAGGTTTGTGGTTAGCGCGCGGATGAATATAAATTTGGATCAACCAACGAGGTCGGCTGCTAAACAAGCCCTGTACCTACTACGAAGTGCAAAATTCGAACTTCGTATCTTGCGATCCCGCTGAAGCTAATATTCTTGTCATTACTAAATGTTATCTATACATATACATATATAATCAGAATCTCGGAAACGGCTCCAACGACTTCGATGAAACTTTCTATGTAGAGGTTTTCGGGGATGACAAGTCGATTTAGCTTGGTCTTATCTCTGGATAAACGCTTATTATGGAGTTTTAGCCCGAGCAAAGCTCGGTCGCCCAGGTACTATGATTTAAGTTCGGGTTTTGCTCCGCATACCTTGATGGCGCATGCAACTGGGCCGAAATATCGAGCTTCTCTAAAATCAAGGTGCGCGGAAAAAAACCCGAATTTAAATCATAAAATTAGCTAATATTATTTAGAGTGAGTAGCCCAGTCGCTGTATACGAAGTTCAAGTTGTGCCCTGGCTTGAAAGCGTGATTCATGCATGTTTGGATTTCTTCAAACATCAAAAACTCCCTCATTTCTACTTCTCGAGAGGGGGAAGAGGACAAGATTCACATTACATATCATCATCATCCCAGCCTATATACGTCCCACTGCTGGGCACAGGCCTCCTCTCAGAACAAGAGGGATTGGGCCATAGTTCCTACGCGGGCCCAGTGCGGATTGGGAACTTCGCACGAACCATTGAATAGCTTCGCAGGTTTGTGCGATGTTTTCCTTCACCGCAAAGCTCGTGGTAAATTTCAAATGTAATTACATATTACATATAATTATTGCATATACTAGTAGGTACACAGAAAAACGCCACTTACATATTTAAAAATAAAACAATCAGAACAGTCGTATTTTTTTATTTCATACTCTTGTGATTGATCTTCCTTTGAACATTTTGGAATTGGCTAAATATTAACTTACTTACATTAGATACGCATGTTGTTACAATTGAAAAAGGTTTTACAGCTTTTAAATGCTTTAGGTTACTGGCGAAATCAATTGTGGTAGCAAACACACAAGGACATTTCTATTCTTCTTTTTCTTGTTCTGTGGAGTTAACATATTCATATAAAATAAAATAAATGTAAGTTATGGCGCTGTCCCGAGGGAAGGTAGAAAGCGCGAACATCGCAGTACGCGGGGACAATCACTTTTATTCCAGATGCTTCATATGTGCCATCCGTCATGCATTAAAATTGATTGAGTTACGGCGGTGTTCCTCAAACTTTTAGGAGCATGCGAGGGTGTAGCTATGTCGTGCAGTCGAGGAAACAGAATCAAGCCATCTTCTAAATTCAAATTCAAATCATTTATTCAGTAAATAGGCCGCAATGAGCTCTTTTTACGTCATTTTTTAAACCAGCGCTTTCGAAAAGACCATCATTGTCAAAAAGAATGTGCCGCAAGAAAGTTGGCAGAAAGTCATTTTTTCAACATATACTTTATTTTTTATTTTTTTTTTATTCGATTGGATGGAAAAAGAGCAAGTGGGTCTCCTGATGGTAAGAGATCACCACCGCCCATAGACACCTGCAACGCCAGGGGGATTGCAGATGCGTTGCCAACCTAGAGGCCTAAGATGGGTTGCCTCAAGTGCCAGTAATTTCACCGGCTGTCTTACTCTCCACGCCGAAACACAACAGTGCAAGCACTGCTGCTTTACGGCAGGATTAACGAGCAAGATGGTGGTAGCAATCCGGGCGGACCTTGCACAAGACCTTGTACTTAAAACTAAGTACAGTACTTATACAATTAAATAAATAAAAAACAAAAAAAAAATACAGGGATGTAATTAAAAAACTAAACACTAACTATTATCTACGTTCAGTGGAAGTGTAGACTGCTTCCACCGTCATAAATTAAAAAAAAACACTTGACAGAGAGAGTTAATTGCTCAAAAAACTAATTTCTGCAGGGATGGTGGTTTAAAAAGAATCACATTTCATTAGTACTTATTTAAGTGACTTAAATACCGTGGTCTACAAACGCGAACTAAATCAAAAGTAGACTATTAACTTTAAAAAGTTTTTTTAAGACAGTCGTTTTTTTTAAAAATCTTATTATTTTGATGTTCTTATGAAAATTGTAGCTTAAAAGTATTATAGCACATATCATATACATGTATTTGAAAAGGGCTTATTATTATACTTCGTTTTTTAGCATTAGAAAAAGGGTAAATAATCTTGACGAGTCTTTTTATTGAAAAACGTTTAAAAAAAACAGCAAGTAGGTAATAACCTATGATAACAAAAGCATGTAAATGACCATAATGTATGTCCTTGCTAATTGTTACACTGGTCTCTTTTTCTGGTTTTTCTGTGCATCCATGTATCAGTTTGTATTTACGATATGGTTTCACGGGATACCCGTAAAAGTAACAAATTTGGAGTTGAAATAAAAAATACAAAAAGACTCAAAAAAAAAACCAATCATAATTGTTACACATTTGATGTGACTTATTTTTTGTGTTTTTCAAAAAAACCGGCCAAGAGCCTGTCGGACACGCCCGAAATAGGGTTCCGTAGCCATTACGAAAAAAATAAGTAACAGTTTTCTAAGGATTTCGTATTTTGTACGGAATATTCCAAGTTTAGGTATATTTTATACCTTAGGCTGCTATTTACTCTTAAATTACTAATAATTCTCAAGAAAACTTAACCGTTATAGTTTACAAAAGGGAACCGCTTTCAAATTCAAAAGTTATAACGTGTTGACGGACTTGCCTTGTAGACGGTCTTGCCTACAGTTACCTAATTCTGAAAAAAAAAGTAACGGCATTAAAACGAAAATGCCCGGCCAAGCGAGATGAACCCCAGTTTTCCCTGGAAACTGTCGAGTTTCCCCCGGTCCGGGCAGGTGCATACCAGGGCGGCATCGCGGCTGGGCGGTGTTTACGTTTCGGCGCACGCAGTAACCTGTTGTGCGGGACTATCGACCGGGGCGAGGCAGTCCCGTGTCGACCGCGTTTGGGTTCGCCCGTGCGACGTCGAAATGCTGCCTGCCGGCTCGCTGGACTAGACCACAACTCCAGGTGAATATATGTGCCACATTTACCAATCTAAAAACCCGTGTTCATAAACCCGCGCGTGCTTTTTTTCGCTCGATCCGTACAGTCGGCTGCGGTATGCGTCGCGGATGTCACTTTGCCGACGTCGTCTGTACAGAGATGAGAAACAAAGAAATTTTTTGGTTTTCTGTGTAAACCTTGGCACCGCCCTTGCTGCTAATTGAGCAGATGTTTTATAAACAAACAAATCTTTAATTTTGCGGGTAGATGTGTCATGATTAATGCGCGCGGAATTGTGTTTGAAAACATAGCTATTCTACTGCTAATGTAAAACAAAGTATTTATTTGTTATCTTCAAAATCGGATTAACATAGAATCAGTTCGCATTTCGTCTGTACGTTGCTTAATACCGGATGATATTGCAATTAAATGACGCAACAAACTATGTCAACAAATTGTCTGACCGTATTACTCCAGAATTTTGCAGTGATAAACAAGAATTTTATTTAAATGTGCTTAGTTCTTATATTGCGTCTATTTCGCGCAAACCAGTGAAGGCACGCGCCATGAATCTATTAGTAAGATAAATCGATTCTTATCACTGAAGATCATTTCATTGAAAATCCAGATTTACTCTGTGGTTAAGCCCATTTTTTTTTATAATTTTAGCACAAAGCTGTTTTCTGCGCAGTAAAGCGTAGTACCTCTAGTTGTATTGACAGCTCGTTTTAAGCAAAGAGAATACAAACTACGTCTTAGTCTTAACCTACGGTAACGATTAAAAAAAAACAAATGATCATCTGAAGCGCTTGGTATTTGTTACATTCGATTGTCTCGTTCGGTTATTTTGACATTTTCCTTAGCCAGATTGAGAATAACATACTTGTAGAACTTTTGTGCGACTGATGTCATTATTGACATTTCGTAAATGTGCCAAAGAAATCTTACAGTACTTTCATTGTAGCATGGTGCGGGTGACAGCTGTCAATATCACAAGACTAGAGTCAAAGTGTCGAAACTTGAGTCGATAAAACTAATAATTTAAAATCTCAATTAATGACATCATTAATCCGATTACTGCGCTAATTTTGATGAGAATATTAGTGAAATTCTAGGTTGGAATATTATTTGCCACTTAAAAAGTAAGGCTAAAGTAACTAAACGGAGTCACCGAATAAGTAATAGTATTAATACGGAGTGCGCAAGAATATTCGTTACTTACCAATTAATAAGTACCGATATAACTCAAGATCCATTAGGTCCCATCACTAAACGAGTTCTTGTATACTACGTTATATTACGTTTCTTCACTTAATTGTGCTTTGAATTTAATTAATTACTTATAAAAATCTGATAGCTTACATTTATTTCGTATAATAGTTCTTTATGTTCAAATATTTTACGCCAGTCATAGTCAGGCTACAACTGAAATATACTACCATATATTAAGACCGCAGCAATTTTTTTTGAGTAAAACGAAACGTGTATCAAGTGTCACCCGCACCATGCTATAATGAAAGCACTGTAGCGAAATTGATATGAAAATTTCCCACCGTGGTACGCAATTCGGTTTCCTGGCACAAATGCAACTGTTTACGAAGGGATTAGCTAATTTAACTACTTTCAGCACAAACAATTGTTTTATAGAATTTCTTCACAACGATACGCCCGTTTATTTAATTGAATGAATGAGAATTCATCACAACAATATTACAGTATTTACAAAGCCTGTCCAAGCTTAGTGAATGTTTATTCTTTCCTCAGCATTTTCGATAATGAAATGCATCAATCACATGACATAAAGGTATCGTAACGTACATCGCAAAGCAAAACTAGAAGCGAAGTGCGCAACCACATGAAATGCTTACGAATCAGTGTAAACCACTGACACCTTTCACATCAAAAAAAGGCAATTCATTAGAACATGTATTGTGAGAGGGTTCTATGGTGATTCGGTACATATGTCGGCGGCCGATCGTAAAATACGCCAATTCACGAAATTCCTAGGCATATCGTGAAATGGCGCCATTTCATGATATGCCTAAAAGTTGGCCAAGCGTTATGACGATGTGCCTGAAAAAAAATACGGCAGATCGATTAGAGCAACGCATTCATCGATATTCCTAGCTTGATATGTCGAAAAAAAAAATTTAGGTGTAACGAGCAAAGGGAGGAGTGGTTAGTATGAATTGTGACCACAACGTACGAGCCGAGCGAGCGAAGCGAGCGTGCCGCGCGGCAGCGGCCGGCGAAGTACCAGACCGATATGGCAGTTTCATGATATGCCTAGGAATTTCATGATCTGCCTAAACGTCACTAGGCAAATCGTTAAACGGTGAGTTTTGAACGATATGGCGGATGCCCCTTAGCCAATTCATGAAATGGCGATATGCCTAGGAGTTTCGTGATTTGGCGGATTTTACGATCGGCCGCCGACCTATTTATACGAAACTCATAACCAACCGGAAAAACTTGTTTTTCACCTCGATGATAAATAAACATGTTTTTAACTCCATAATGGTATTCGTAGGTAAGTACTTAAATCTTTTATTACGCAATTTATTACCGTTTCTGTTAATTAATTTGTTATGTTGTTTTCAGTAGACTTTATGCGTTGGCAACTATAATTAAAAATGGTTATAATTTTTATTTATAATTATTTTCGATTTGTAAATTGATGATATATATATGCATTTCATCTAAAACAATATTTAAGTAGGAAAATAAGATAACATTTGCAAGCCCATTTAGATATTTTTTTTTATTTATCAAGAATATCTTTACCTACTTTCCTCGAACTAAACCGCGATTCCGCCCGCGTAGAATTAATTAATCGCTAACCCGCGAGAACTCAGCAATTTTCCGAGATAAAAAACTATACAACTAACTAAATAATTATATATTATATTATATTTACACTTAGTTTACAATTAGGATTTGGTGTTACATAGGTATAACATTTATAACAAATCACTGCATATTAGCATAACTACATATTTATAACACCAATTTTAAGTTTTAAGAAAATTAAACGATGATGATGATGATGATGATGATGATGATGATACATGGTTAGATAGAGCGTTTCATACGCGATAGCCCTCATTGCATAGTTCCCGGGGGATATTTAGCAATAAACAAATTCTTCATTCGAAAATCAGCGCTGTAGTAGGCACGTATATTTACTGCAGCATAATGCTGTGTCAAATTCCTTTTGATATCATCAATTTTTTTTCTGTAAATTTTCTATTATTTTAAGAGTTTGATGTCGAATAAAACTATGTCTATGTCTATTAAAATTCCAAATTTAATTTTGCTCATGAATTTGGAAAAACACAAGCTCAAGCCCGGATTTGAATCCACGATCCTCTGCTTGAGAGGCCATATAGGTAGGTCACACCATTAGGCCACCAGACTAACAAATATATAGAGTATACATAACCGTAAATCATCAAAAATCTTATTCTAAGCATTTACTGTAATTAGGTTACAATGAGTCATGATTCAAATGATTATCTTAATTTCCTCATCCAAGAACATCCACAATTCTCAAGTCACTAAACTTTTTAAAAATAGGAATAAATATGCAATCACTTATTTTTCTCCCTTGCTCTCAAATGAGCCTCTCAGAATTAAGAATGTCATAAAAGAAAAATTGTGGGCAATTTGGGAAAATTTATAAATTGCATCGCTCGTTAAGATTGGGCGCCATTATCGGAGGGTCTGCGAACAGGAAAAAGGGTGGAAAGTGAACCATTACCACCCCATTCGTTAAAGAACATTATGAAAAACATTTTTTCACGGCATCGAGGCTGTTGCCAGAATTATCAGACTTTATTTATATTCACTTAAAACCAGTATTTTATCTAATTGGTTTGTAAATGGTAACGTTTATATTCAAACTTTTTTGTAACTAAATAAGGCCTTAGTAGCTTAGTGGTTTGACCTATGGCTTTCAAGCAGGGGGTCGTGGGTTCGAGCGGGTTTTTTTTGGATTGAATATTGTACGTTTGAGATGTACAAATTGTACAATGACATACAGGGTGGAAGGAATCAATGGGCCCTGGAGGGCAACTACCTTAAATCCTTTAATATCTAGTTTTCATTTTTTAATTTTCTTTTGGTTCGATTCCCGGGTGAGACAAGCGAAGTTTAGAAAATCTTTGAATGCAGTTTTGTTTCATTTTAAAAATAAAGGAATGTTTCCTTTCAGTACAATTAGCTAACTAAAGGATTTAAGGTAGCTGCCCTCCAGGGCCCATTGTTTTTTTCCATCCTGTATATGTGTTACACGTGTAAAATCCCGAAATGTCAACCACTCACACACAACACGCATGACATTATTATTATTATTATAAGCTTATTCTGTCCCACTACACTACTGCTTTCAGTCAACTGCATATGCCAGTCCTTCAAGAAGTAAATTTCATTCCACCATCGCCGTCTAAGTAGGTAGGTCTGCTTGGTCGCTTCTTAGTTTAAGAATTTATCTAACTACATAACCTACTCCGAAATATCTTTTTTTTAAGTCTAGAGACATAAATTATCATGGATGGGATTGTCTACATACAACACTTCAAGCCGGATTTTTTAAACCCCATGGAATTTTGGTAAAATCACGGAATTTTAATTAATCACCACTGTAACTTAATCATAATCACTTGTTTAATGCCGCGGGCTGGGGCTGGTTATGTAGCGGCGAGCGTGTTCAAAATCGAAGTTCGTATCGTACCGTCCCTTTCACTCTCGTATTAAATAATATAACCGTCAGCGGGACGGCAAGATAAGAAGTTAGAATTTTTCACTTCATAGTTTAGTGCCTGCGGGGCTATTCCGAAATTCGAAAATCGAAGTTCGTGTCGTTCCGTCCGTCTTACACTTATACTATTCATATACGAGAGTAAGAGGGACGGTACGATACGAACTTCGATTTTCGAATTTCGGAGTAGACCCTCTGTTTATTGCGCGATCGAGATACTAGACGCACAGAGGTTACTTGACAGTACCCGTAATGAACAGAAAAAACCAGCCAAGAGCGTGTCGGACAATGCTCAGTGTAGGTTCCGTAGCTGTAACTAAAACAAGTGATATTTTTCTAAGGGGCTGTTTCACCATCCATTGATTAGTGTTAACTGGCGGTTAGGTGTGATGCCGTCTCTATTTGTTTTGTTCGAATAGACGGAGACGGCATCACATTTAACCGTCGGATAACGCTAATCAATGGATGGTGAAACAGCCCCTAAGGGTTTTGTATTGAGTATAGAATTTTCCAAGTAGCTTTATTTTATAAGTTAGGCTACGATTTACTCTTTAAACTACTGTATCAAAAATCGTCTTCACAATCTTGTACTTATTGATTTTAAAATACCTATATATCTATATATCTCACACTATAAGGTTAAACGAGAAAGAAAAAAGATCTCCACTTTATGTCTGTGGGTGTGGGAGCCACCCATAAATATATTTTTTGTACGTTTTATTTTACCACTTTGTCGGAACAATTGCCACATATGTATCCATGCAAAATTACAGTTCTAGCACAACTAGTCTTCAAGCTGAACCTCGGACGAATGGACGGACAGACGGACAAACAGAGTGACAAAACTTTAAGGGATCCGTTTTTGCCATTTTGGCTACGGAACCCTAAAACGCTTACCGCTTCGCTGCCCGCTTGTGTCCAGTTCGTGGCCTAATAGGTTTGAAGTGGGCAATCAGGCAAAGGAAGTAACTATTAGATCGCCGGATAACATTTTACGGCTCTCGGCGGCCAGTCACGTCGATACACGGCTTACGGACGTATTTTGTAACATTTATACAGTTTGAGAATAAATAGATGTCAAACAGTATCAAAAAATATATAATGGGATTGCCTTTGATTTGTTTTATTAACTTCCGGCGGAAAAAGAGAGGTGTTATAAGTTTGACGCCTGTCTGTCTGTTTGTGGCATCGTACCTCTCAAACAGATGGACCTATTCCTACTTCGATGCCGTTTTTTTAACGTGAAAGCGACTTTTCTTGCGGTAGTTCTTAGCTATGTGTGATGAAAATATAAGTTTAGCCTTTTTCGTGATATTAAACTTTGGAATGACCATTTCGGGGGGTTTCCAGCTTTTCTAAGTTGGTTAGGTTAGGATATTTAGCACATTCTTACTGTCTGGGTCCCAGCGCCTAGCAATGCCTCGGAAATTTCTTCACCCAATATATATATTTTAAAACAGAACCAGAAAGCTGAATTTTTTCATGATCATACAGTCAAATTGAGAACCTTCTCCTTTTTTAGTCGGTTTAAATATTCCTAGGCCACTCCGCCACCCACATGTATACAAATGAGTTGTGTTAAAACTTGCCAATTCCAATTCCAAGGTATATGCAGCTAGTAACTAAGGGGGCATCCATTAATTACGTGAGGTCTTCAAGGGGGGGAGGGGGTCAAGTAAAATCTTTCCAAATCTCACTTGGGGGAGAGGGGGGGTTTTCACAAATATCACGTAAATTTTTTTTCAACAGAAAACCGTGTAAAATTTCGTGAAAGTAAAGTTAAATTAAAGTAAAAAAAATCTAGAATAAAAATATGGCGAAATTTAACACAATAGTTGTTGTCACAGTGATTTTAAACTACCTACAAATCACAAGTCGTAAATAAAATTATATAGAACATATTTTGTATTTTTTAAATCCAACGGGTTTACAGCCAACACATTTCAAAAATCTCACGTGAGATTTGAGGAGGGGGAGGGAGTTAAGGAAAATCTTTACGAAATCTCACCAGGGAGGCGGGGGAGTCAAAAAATCCTAAAAAATGTCTCACGTAATTTATGGACGCCCCCTAATTGCTTACTAACAATTTAAACAAAGCGGTTTCTTATGCTAGTTTAATTTCTGTACTACCTGGCCAATCAACTATTTTACCGACACTTTGGGCGTCTCCTTGCGTTACCAAAATTGTCTCTGGCGTTACCAAAAAATCGTACTTCCAACAAGAATATTTCACGGTTTAATAGTTGAATGTTGTTGAATGGCATGTATATTCATGTTCATCATCTATTTAAATTACAGAAAAAACATTTTACTTACAAAAATCTGCAATTTTTGAAAAATGTCGCGGACAGATTAGTGTCGGTTAAAAGTTGATTGGCCCACCTACGTTTCTACGTGGGATTATGGTTAAACTGATTAAATATAATCAACACATAAATGTACACTAACGCAACTAAGATTGTGTTGTAGTTAATTTTACAATTCTTAAGTCTCCATCATTAGCCGGAGAACGTCAAAGAACAAGAAGAGAAGAACAAAGGCATCCCCATTTACATCTATGTACTAGACTGTATGTTTCTTACATCAAAACGGCGCACAAAAACAGTTCACAGCGCGCTTTTGTGAACAGTTCACTATAGTCTGTTGACGTCCGTGACAGCGGTTGTCAAAGTAATATCGATGATTGATGCGTCGCGCGCTTTGTTCCAAACAGCCAGTCTAGTGCCGTAAGGTACACAGATGTCGATGGGCATCCCGTTTAGCACGCCACAATGAAGGACAACTCGCCACTTGCGTCCACCGGTCCATCCAAAATCATCACGCTTACCTACGCGATGTCATCAGCACCTATACTCGAGTCGAGAATTAGGCGAATCAACTTGACAGTTCATTGCACACAAATGTTGGCACAGTTTCACCATTTGTAATATCGATATAAAAAAAAAAACTTAATACAAAATAATAATAAAATAAATCTTTTATTTGAAAGATTTGAAAAAAACCTATTGAACTTTGGTAAGGACGCCGTTCGCCATTTTGTTTTGTTGACGTTTCATATATGTCATTCGACTTAACTGCCATCGGTTTGCTGGGAACTATCTCCTGTTATTGTGATTTTTTTCTTATGTTGTTGATTTATTTTTAATTTTGTTATATTTTATGTCGTTTTTAGGCCTAAAGCTATATAAATAAAGACCAAAAGCGACAAACATTTTCATTCCGCGTCTACACGATGTTATACCGACATATTTTTATCGACATAATTATTCCTCGGTGTCGGTGACGGTAGTTCCTCCGCGAATTCTTGAAGTAGTCCATAAAATTATCTGTAGGCTAAATTTGTAATTTAAAAAAATGCTTTTCTTGCTGATTCGACCTCGTGTCAAAATTTAAAATGAAATCGTTATTTACTTGCCAAGGGATTAGAGTTGATGAGTCAGTCAGGTAGTCAGGTCAGAACTTTTCTTTTTTATAGTGAGCTTTAAGTAGTTAAGCTATTTTAGCTCAAATAATAATAATTTACAAATTTTACAGTTTGAAAGAAAGAAAGAAAATAATTTATTTATAACAGCAATGACACATCACACACACACATGACACAGACACACATGACACAGTTTGGGACATTCAATTCTCATATTTCAACTCATAGTTTAATAAGAGCACTGGGCCCGGGTGGGAACAACCGCCCAAGACCTCTCACTCTGAGAGGAGGCCTGTGCCCAGCAGTGGGACGTAAATAGGGTGGAATGATGATGATGATCGTTAATACCACACAGGTGATGTTTTCTCGAAGCACGTTTCATCAGATAAATATTAATCTGACAGTTAATTTATCAGTAGCTTATCACCACGTGTGAATCAGTGGCATTATCAACAACTCACTCCAACGCGATACCCAAATTACCAGAACGGAACAGGGTTGCCAATCACATTTTGGCCTAATTAAAAACCTCCTTTGTGATAGGTATATTTTTAATTGTACCTATAACCCTGTGTACTCCAATTTCATAAAAGTTTATCAATATTTTTTTGATTTATCATTCATTCATTTATTTACTGTCAACTTATAAACATAAAAACCGGCCAAGAGCGTGTCGGACACGCCCGAAATAGGGTTCCGAAGCCATTACGAAAAAATTAAGTAATATTTTTCTAAGCATTTCGCATTTTGTACGGAATATTCCAAGTTTAGGTATAATTTATACCTTAGTCTGCTATTTACTCTTAAACTACTAATAATTCTCAAGAAATTTTAATGAAAATTTGCACTTTAAAGTGGAATATTTGGCGAACAGATCACTGAATCGTAAAATTGTTTTAGCAACCCACTATTGGTTGGCCACAGACAGACGGACAGACACACATAGCGGTCAAACTTATAACACTCCTCTTTTTGCGTCGGGGGTTAAAAACGTGTATTTTCGAGTTTCGCACAGGTATCATATATCACACATTACAGGTAAAAAAAATCGTGAGTGAGGGCTGAAAATTAGTTTTACAGCCCTAGAGGAAAAAATACTCTTGTAATATTGCTAGTAGCGGTGGCTAATCCAAGCTTTTATCGCTTATCGCCGTTGTTGTGCAGGTTTCGGTAATCTGCAGCCTTCCGATAGCACAATTACACCCAAAATAAGCAGATAAACCAACTGTGCTTACGATTTTGCACAAACAAGTATACATTATTTATTATTGACATATTTTGTATACGTTTAGAAACCTTATTATCTGAGAGCTGGTACCGAAAGCGCGCGAGTTGAATACAGAGCTCAGGGACTTGTTAGATTATTTTCCCATAATCATTTTTTCTTTGCAGCAAAATTTATTTTCGCGTTTGAATTGAAAAATGATTATCGGGAAATAATCTAACAAAACAGCTCAGGAATGTAATGGTGTTTCGACCTTATTAGAATTAATGATAAGGATTATCGACATACAGAAGCTATGTATTTTATTTTTTAACCCTCGACGCAAAAAGAGGAGTGTTATAAGTTTCACCGCTATGGCGCCATTTCACGATATGCCTAGGAATTTCACACGGTTTACGGACGTATTTTGTAACATTTATACAATTGAGAATAAACAGATGTCAAACAATATAAGCCGTGGTGGCCTAGTGGTTTGACCTATCGCCTCTCAAGCAGAGGGTCGTGGGTTCAAACCCCGGCTCGCACCTCTGAGTTTTTTCGAAATTCATGTGCGGAATTACATTTGAAATTTACCACGAGCTTTGCGGTGAAGGAAAACATCGTAAGGAAACCTGCACAAACCAGCGAAGCAATTCATTGGTGCGTGTGAAGTTCCCAATCCGCACTGGGCCCGCGTGGGAACTACGGCCCAAGCCCTCTTGTTCTGAGAGGAGGCCTGTGCCCAGCAGTGGGACGTATATAGGCTGGGATGATGATGAAACAATATCAAAAAATATATAATGGTATTGCCTTTGATTTGTTTTATCAACTCCCGGCGGAAAAAGAGGGTTTGACGCCTGTCTGTCTATTTGTGGCATCGTACCTCTCAAAAAGATGGACCTATTCCTATTTCGATACCGTTTTTTTTGACGTGAAAGCGAGTTCTCATAGTTCCCATAGGAACTTTAAAAATACAAAATATGTATTTTAGTTTCCCGTTAACCTTAGCGGTCCCCCGACACCGACGACGCTTAGATAAAAAAAATAACTAGGTACTTATACTAAATTACTTGGCTAATTTTGCGGGAAATCAGCATAGTCCCGCGGGATAGGATAAACGAATTCTTCGCAGATGAAGTCGCGGGCAACAGCGAGGTAGTGCATAATTATTTTTTACTTTTTAGTTGTCTTTTTTAGCGGCTTTTTTTGGGGCGCTTTTGTTTTGGCGATTTATTTAAAATTTGGCTGGTTTTTTTTTTGTCGGTTTTTTTTTCTTTTTTTTATTCTACTGGATAGCAAACGAGCAAGTGGGTCTCCTGATGGTAAGAGATCGCCACCGCCCATAAACATCTGCAACACCAGGGGTATTGCAGACGCGTTGCCAACCTAGAGGCCTAAGATGGGATACCTCACGAGCCAGTAATTTCACCGGCTGTCTTACTCTCCACGCCGAAACACAACAGTGCATGCACTGCTGCTTCACGGCAGGATTAGCGAGCAAGATGGTGGTAGCAATCCGGGCGGACCTTGCACAAGGTCCTACCACCTGTGTTTTTAATTAAGACAGTTAATTTAATTGTTTTAAAAATTAAACTTGCCTGAAGGACATTTTCGGCGAAAAACAACTCGCGTATGTTTTTTATTTAATAGTCTATTAGCCATTTATGTGTTCTTTTATTTCAATATTAAATATGATTCATGAACGAAAGACTTCAAAAGTTTTTGCCTCTAATAACAATTATGAAAAGCCTACAGTTCTCGGTCTATAAAAATACAAAAAACCAAAGGTACTTGGATCCTAAACAGCGTTTCCGTTTAGATCCGAAAACGTCATATAGCAACACAAAACGCCTCAGAAAACAAACGTCTTTCACAAGTCAGTAAAAATAAAAACCGGCCAAGAGCGTGTCGGACACGCCCAAAATAGAATTCCGTAGCCATTACGAAAAAATTAAGTAATATTTTTCTAAGGATTTCGTATTTTATACGGAATCTTCCAAGTTTAGGTATATTTTATACCTTAGGCTGCTATTTACTCCTACTAATAATTGTCAAGAAAACTTAGCCGTTATAGTTTTTCTTGTAGGTTTGATATACTTACTACCATCCAGAATTTTTTAATTTTTTTCCACCCACCGGTTTAGATTTTAGAGGGGGGAAGGGAAGACGCTGGATTTTAATGAAAATTTGCACTTTAAAGTTGAATATTTCGCAAACAAATCACTGAGTCGAAAAATCGTCTTTCCAGACCCGTATTGGTTTTAAAACACCTATCCAACAATACCCCACACTATAGGGTTGGATGAGAAAAAAAAATCACCCCACTTTACGTCCATGAGAGGTAACCTAAAAAAATATATTTTTTGAATTTTTATTGTACCATTTTGTTGGCATAATTTACATATATGTATATTCGTGCAAAATTACAGCTTTCTAGCATTGATAGTCCTTGAGCAAAGCTCCGATTTTGCCATTTTGGCTCCGGAACCCTAAAAATTCTATGTTGACGATGACAACAACATTTTAAGACCAAATATTACGACTTTTTCTGTTACGAGCAGAATAATTTATTCACAATTAGTCGCATCGCAAATTCCTGGACGTCGTTACGGGTTTATTGCGAGGGCGGTAAGGACGGACTTTCTGCACGGCTATAATGGACTATTGATGCAGTCATTAGCTCCGACACATTTGACGGCAGATCGCGTTGGCAATGCTTTATGTGTTGATGTATCGGAGGAAAAAACTTGTGAATAATGACTGTTATTTTGGTGAAATTAAGGCGCTGTACGTAGTGAAAACTACAATTTTAGAAACTATTTAAAATATACTTACACAATACTTACAACTGCAATTTTTTTATATGTATATTTTCAGTGTATTAGCTAGTTTTTGACTTCATCAAAAACACGATTGCTGATAAAAACCTCGATAGATTATTTTTTTGAAAAAGAGCCTTCATTTACACGTTAATTCAAATATTATGAAAACTATTATGAATATCAACACAAAATTTGCTTTATTAAGTAGTTTTTAGTAGATTTAGATTTATGCTTCATAGATTTTTAATAGGTTGAGTACATCAATCATACCAATTTATTTCGTCTTTGGCAAAATAAAACGGTTCTAGCGCGCGGCGGCGGCCAAGTATTTCCCAGTCGCCAGTACACGCGTGTACGTAGTCGACGACGGACCTGTGCACATTTTTCTAACGCGCTAGTACTACTTTTGAGAGCAAATAATATGGGTAATCGCAGTATTAAAAAAGTTAAGCGAAAGAGGAAACGCATAAGTGAACTCAGAGCACATATGAGAAGCATTAGAGTACCTAAACGGTAAGTACCTACCACACACTAATCGACCGGCCGGAGTCGGGCCGAGTCAGCAGGGATACTACGAAACTCCAAAGTCCAAACTCGAAGTTCGTGTCGTGCGGTCCCTCTCGCTCTCGTACTAAATAGTATAAGTGTCAGAGGGACCGCAACCCACGATCTTCGAGTTTCGTAGCAGCACTGCTGAGCGGATTTCACATTCGTACTACGACCGTAAGCTGGTTGGCGCGGGCCTCGGCTGCTCATGGAAGCGGACGGCTTCGTCCAGATTCTACCGCGACTGCCATACAAATTGTAGGCACGTTGTATAAACCTATACTACTCACGGCGAACATGCGGCGAACCTTGCGGCTACTATGAAACTCGAAACTCGAAGTTCGTATTGTACCATCCCTCTCGCTCTCGTATTAAATAGTATAAGTGTCAGAGGGACCGCAACCCACGATCTTCGAGTTTCGTAGCAGCCCTGCTGAGCGGATTTCACATTCGTACTACGACCGCAAGCTGGTTGGCGCGGGCCTCGGCTGCTCACGGACGCGGACGGCTTCGTCCAGATTCTACCGCGACTGCCATACAAATTGTAGGCACGTTTTATAACGTATACTACTCACGGCGAACATGCGGCGAACCTTGCGGCTACTACGAAACTCGAAACTCGAAGTTCGTATCGTACCGTCCCTCTCGCTCTCGTATTAAATAGTATAAGTGTCAGAGGGACCGCACGACACGTACTTCTAGTTTCGAGTTTCGTAGTAGCCCTGCTTGATCCCTTTGACAGTTTCACTGACATTTCTGATAGTAGATGCAACAGTTTCGATCTAAGTTTAGATTTTCTCACTTTTTTGCAGGCAAAGGTAATATCTTGCATTCAGCCAAGTTATTTAACATAAATTATTTTAATAAAATAAGATGGTTGCACTTGGTTGCACTAGTAAATTATTGACAAAAACATGTACTCCAACTGCAATCCGGCTGCAAAATGGGAGTTTGGATGCAGTTATTGCGCAGTTAGTACAACTGCACCAGCACTGGACCCGACTGTCAGAGGACTGCATTCCAACTGCCATTTTAGGCAGTCGGAGTGCAGTTCTTACGCAGTTCTGATGTAGTTCTGCCATTTTACAGCCGGATTGCAATTGGAATGCGGTCCGTGTGTACCAGACCGTACATTACGACGCCTACCGCCTACCTTATCAGCGACTTATTTATTATAGGGACTTCGATTTGTAATTTACCTTCACGTAAATCAAGATTGGTTTTTTGGAATCTTTCTATATTTTTTATTTCCATTCCAATTTTTTTTTCTCTTACGGTCATCCCGTAAAACCTAAATTGAAAATACAAACTGAAATATAGATGCACCGAAAAACCAGAAAAATAAGACCAGCACTGGGAATCGAACCCAGGTCCTCGGTATTCCGTACCGCGTGCTATACCGCTACACCATCTATATTTCAGTTTGTATTTTCAATTTTGAAATTAGTTTGTCTTTTATTTTTTCTCCCAAAATGTATCATCTTTAAGTAAAAGTGAAATAAAGTGCCCGGTTGAAGTGTAGCCTTTAGAAATGGACTTGAAAAATGTATCAAAGAAAACGAAATTCAGATGTAGAATTATGAAAAGGAAACTAAAACTACTGAAATTAACAAAAATAGTAACTGGTATGACCAGATCCAAGGTCTCCATGTCACGTGTCGAGCACAGTGTATATTTGCTGTGTGGAGTGGTGAAAATCATCACCTCAAAACAGTAATCATACTTATAGATGATACATTTTGGGCAAAAAAAATTAAAGACAAACTAATTTCATTTTATATGGACTGGTTACTACCCGAAATTGTTGATTCCCATCGAGCTCGGGGAATGCCACTAAGGGAAAAAGAATCTTCATGAAAAATAACTGTAGAACCTCCTCTGACTGAAGAAAAAGAACTTTCTTCTACATATCTATACTTTTCAAGCGACGAAAATAGCGAAAACATCGCTTCATGCTCCAGACAATCAACTTTGGAATCTCCTCTGACTGAAGATAAATAACTTTCTCCTACATATCCATACTTCTCAAGTCATGAAAATAAGAAAAGCATCGCTTCATGCTCGAGACAATTTTGGAAGAGCTATAAATTTATTTAAAACGTTGCCGTCGACTGCGTCCGCGCGGAATCCGATTTAGACCAATTTTTATTATATCCAAAAATATTTATTTTCCGTAACATAAAGTATCCTAAATGTTGACCAGACTAATAAGCTATCTAACTAACTAATTTGGCTCAGGGACCCAAAGAGGGTCTTGGCCTCCGAAACAAGAGCATGCCATCTGTCATATCTATCTATCGACCTATTCAGTCTAAATGTCTATCCATTACCTACGTTACAAATCAAACTGTGGCATGAAGAGGCATAAATAATTTGTTTATTACCAAGACTATTCATATTAAACGAAGATTTTCTTTATTAAACCAAAAAAATGTGTAATTATAATTTTAAGGAAAAATCCGGAATTCACATTAACCAGAATACGGATACAAACAGAATAAGGCCGTCAACGGGCTGCGTGACAGACGCACGAGGCGCCCTGCATTCGCCTCCACCGCGTCGTCTGCTTCACCCCCTCAAATACCGAAAATTCTTCTATAAGCGCGCCTTAAACAACGGTGTTACAGGATATGGTACACTTGTAGCTTTAAAAATTGTATTTGTTTGCAATGTATTTTAAAACTAGTTTTTACTAGAATCAAAATAATGGCACTTCAAAAATCTAAAGATTACCCAAAAATTAAAAACGTGGTATATTTATTAAAGTTGCACAAAGAATACGCATGCCAAATGCCATGTCTAAACCCATGTGTGGGAATATTGGGATAATGAAGTCGGTTAAAAAGTAACCTATGTGTTGTTTCAGAAGGTCAAATATCTCCATAATAATTAGATGGGCTAAGGTATACTATGATAATGCCTCACTTTGGATTTTTTGAAGATTCTTGTGAATATTTCGTTAAATAAGTAATAAAAAAAAATATGGAATGGAATACTTAAACATAAAGCTCTGAATGGTTGTCGGTACTTTAGTAATTATTTAAAATTGAAATGTTGTCAATTTTAGCTGTTAACATGAACATTAGGTACTCGTTAACACTCACATATTTACTGAATAACACCAGTGGTATAACACCGGTATGAACACTGTGCAAAGTTTTTTTTTTATGTTTGCATCAACCGAATTTCGGATCCGGGACCTCCGCTACGGCCGAGCTACGGCGTAGACGCTACGTAGCACTTGCTACGACCTACGTAGCCTACTTACTATTTACTAAATTGACACGAGACGCCAGAACCTACCAACCTCTTCTGCAGGTCGCATTTTTCAACCGATTCTCGTGAAATTTTTGCTTTGGGCTTCTAAATTGGGTTTTACCTTTTTATCAATATTCCCAGATCTCAAAACTTCTTGGTCTCAAAATACCTAAATTGCACAATGACTAATTTTGTTATCTTATAACACCGGAATCTTAATATGGCTGAATTTCAAAATCATCAAATTTCTCGAACACCTCCCGTGAAAAAAAATTAGGCATTTTGCCTTTTGAGTGTTTTCGGTTTATGTTGTTTTAATATTTTGTCATTTCTGTCATTCGGTAATTGAATTAATTGTGCATTTCAATCTCTATGTATTTAGAGAATATGATATTTTTAGTCAAAGTCATAATGAATTTCGTTCGTTTTAATACAGAGACAATTTGACATTTTGATTATTATGGGCCCATGGTAATTTAAAAATTAGGGGTATTAGTGAATAATGTATTGAGATTTAGTGGTTTTAAGCCCAAAGCAAATTTTTTGAGCTGGTTCGATAAAAATATGGAATCATTTGATAATACAGCTTTTATACTTGCCAAAAGAAAATAAGATGAGATCGCGGGATCGCGGTGGATGCGGAAAGCACAAGACCGGTCTGAGTGAAGGTCTTGGGGGAGGCCTATATCCAGCAGTGGACGTCTATCGGCTGACATGATGATGATGAAATGAAAATAAGGGGGAGAGGGGGATTTATTCGGTAAAATGAAATCAAAAATAAAGTTGCTGTTTTATGTGAATTCTTAATACCTACGCTTGATTATATTAAAATTATTTGTCTATACAAACTACGAGAATTTGAATGGTAAAACAAAAATACCAATATTCGTAGCAATAAATATAATTCTATAAGACATTCATTGTCTAAAAATAATTTTATCAATACAACATAGCTATGTTATGTATGTATTTTCGTTTCGTTTCGGACTGCTCATTCCAAACGCCATACTACACGTAACAGATTTGCTTATGGTTTAATGTACCAATTGCAGATGTTACTAAAACAAAAAAATATATGTATCGTATGTGGGCCGCTCTTCAAAGTTTGCCCTCATTGCATTGCATTATACAGACAGACAGCTCAATTTACATTAATGCGGTTACAATTTTAGAGCAATAAGCCAAGTGCAGACTAAACATAAACATGAGCAGACCTCAAACAAAAAGGTTCCATGTAACATTATTATCTAGTCGCAATTTAAATCTTAAATCTATTACTTCAAAGTTGGTATTCCATGCGAGTTCGTAGTTGGAACCTTTTGATTCTCGGCTGTAACGTCATATTATTTACACTCGTTGAGTAATCCGCAAATAAATGCTCGTTACGAATCGCAAGTTATTTTGTTTGTTTAAAATCTTTATGATTTGAACGCTGATTGATATGTTTGAGATGTGCCGATATATCAATTCATTTAGTTTTAAGTCTTCCCTTCCCATTACTTACTGTTTAAAGTCAAAGTCAAAGTATCTTTATTCAATTCAGGCTATAAAAAGCACTTATACACGTTAAAATGAATCTACCAACGGTTCGGAAAAACCACTCCAGCTGTTACGAGTATCTACAATCGATGGAATTTTGGTCGGTTTAGTTTCTGGATTTTTTTCACCATATTCCCCGTACAGTCAGCAGCAGAAGTAGATGAGCAGTTGTGGTAATCGACCTCGGGGCGGTTGAGTCGTGTGTAGATCATTTTGAGCACCGTAACCGCCACTTCTGCTGCTGACTGGACATCCAAAGGTCGGAATTTTTGCGGCATTTTGGATCTGTCATAGTGACTTCTCACTTTTCAAAGAGATTTCAGTAATGTAATTGGTAACTTTTATTGTCAACTAGTAGTTTTAGTTTTTCAAAATTTTCTTCCATAAAAACCATCTCCTCTCAATAACGATCGCAACAAAAAAATAATTAGTGAAATCCGTCCAGCCGTCCCCGAGTTTTGCGCGTAGCAACACATTTTACGATTATTTTTTATTTATATAGATATATAGATAGATAGTTTTGCGTAATGAACTAAAACAATTACTTTGCTCACCCGCGATCTTATGTTAGCTTCTATGCAACCAATGTCTGTACATCTGGCTCCCCCAGCTCGACACTGTAAGAATACACGCAAATCACATAAACCTAACTATAACCACCCCCACACTATTCTGACGCGTTTCGAACTCAACCAGAGTTCGTCCTTAGAGTATCGCCTGATTCAATACATTATAATTTGCTTAATCGATGAGCGTCAAGATACTTTTTATGGTTTCAATCAAATTAGCGATAAACATTGATATACGACGATACTGCGGCTGTAAAACCTCCATCCATTCTGTAATTGACGGCCGACCAATTAAGTTAACGGAATTGCGGGGAAATATTAATTAAAACGTCATAGTTATGTGTTCATATATCACATGTACAAACTAGTGATGCAACGGAAGTGTCTTAGCGGAACCAGAAACGGAAACAGATGTCAAAAATAAATTTTAGCAGAAACGGAAACGGATGCATAAACGGAAGTGTAAATACATGAAAAAAAACCTTTTTTTACAAATATATATTTTTTATCAAATATCGAATAGGTAGTTCTACGAGCGTTTCAACCGCTAATTAGTCTCTTATCGTATATATTGAAGAAATGAGATAACGCACGCAAAAAAAATGTAATTGTACCGCATGCATAATGTATAGTTTTATAAAATCCTTCCATTCTACCTGACTCATTTCTTCAGTATAAGTGACCGGAGACTGATAGCGGTTGAAAAGCTAGTAGAACTACCCAAATACACACCAAACCTAGATTTGAAATAGAAATACACAATAGAAAACAATATAGCAAATTGAAATTTTATTAATATTCAAAATTAAGTAATGGTAAGTGATATTTTATGAATAGTAATTTGGCCGCTACTCAACCGTCATGAACTTCTGATTATATTTTCGTTATAAAAGTTGCGGAAACAGAAGCGGAAACGGATGTTAAAAAGCGCGCGGAACTTCCGCAGTTGCGGAAACAGAAACAGAGGTCTGTTGCATCACTAGTACAAACAGACAGACCAACTTATCTGTGAATCAGACCAAGCAATACTACACTTTATGCGAACGACATTCAAACTTTTTCGATTCACAGATAAGTTCGCCAGTCTGTAATTAAATATAGTGAAAAGCCAGTGTAGGATCTACTTAGAACTTTTACACGCGCATCTTCTGCCTGTGTTTGACCCTTCACTTATACATTTTCTCGTCAACAATCCAAAGTTATTAAATTATGATAGGGAAATTATCGGCAGCTGTCAAAAAATGTTTCATAGATGTATGTTGATGACAGTTCTAGTAAGCATTGGTCGAAAATTTTGTGAAGACATCGGATACAGTTGGTATAGTTATTCTGAACCATTCCGACGAGTTATTGAGTGCTAGTAGGGCTGGCAGAGAGAAGAAAATTGTTTTTATTTAATTTGTACATATACACTTGAAATTTATGCTTAATCCATATCTAAAGTCAAGTATAATAATTAAAACAATAAAAATATTCCAAGATACTTAATTCAGACCTCGGGGTCGCAAGGCTGGCAAGAGTTTGCTCGAGATCGCAAAGCGTGGCGTAATCTGGTGTTGGAGGTCAAGACCCACTTTGGGTAACTGCGCCCTGGTAGTAAGTGAGTAATTCAATAAAGCAAATACCCCCAAGCAAGCAAAGCAGTCCGCCTTTGTGCTTAACACTTTTTTTTGTTACCTTTTTGTATTTTATTTTTGTACAATAGAGTATATCACACACAGTTTTAAAATAAGTGTGTGTGTGTATAAATATAGTACAAAGCTTGAGGTCCCGGATTCAAACCCCGATCAAGAAAGATGTTATGTTCAATACGTATTTAAGTATGTCTATCTGTCGCATAGTACCCATATCACAAGCTGTCCTAACTTCGGGACTAGGTCGATTAATTTCAAGTGTCTGTAAAATATTTTTTATCTATCGATGCCCAGTCGGCAGCCCTGCGAGCGGGCGTCATTTCCATGGAGAGTTGTTTGCGATGCAATCTATAAACCGACCCTTTTATGTCTGCCTAGCTGTCTGCAACATTATCGAGCTGTGGGAGACGACTGTCTGTTCTCGAAGCTATTTTATTCGGCGCCGGTGGGTTCCTGTGTCAATACCATTTGAATTTTAAATTGCCCTGATACAACATAAAATATAAACAAACACAAGTGTAAGTGTTAAATTAACCTTAAACTTAGCTAATACAAAGTTTTTTGTATTGTGTTGTATAAAGGAGCGGCCACACCGCTGCTTAAAAAATAGTGACGGTACGGAATCGCAGTGACGCATCGTATGCGCACAGTTTTTTAGTTTTAGAACAAAAGTCGTGACGTTTACGACACGTCACTGCGATTCCGCACTGTTTGCGTATTTTAAGCAGGTGGATAGCATGCAATAAGAACGGTGCGCATACGATGCGTCACTGCGATTCCGTACCATCACCGTTTTTTAAACAGCGGTGTGGCCGCTCCTTTACTCTATATCGTAAATAAAACATAAAAAATAACAGTTTACAAGACTTCTAACCACTAGGAATGTATGTATGGGTGTGTATGCGAAAGAACACCGTAATTTAATTACATTTGTGATGTTGATGACCTTCGTTAGCGCTGAACTGTACTAAGGTTTTAATTGACTTTCTTGCCACAGGTTCGTGTTAAATTGACGTTACAATACCTTCTTTGTTCCAATATGGAAAAGGATCTTTATGTAGCAGTAGATATTTGTAGAAGTGTTAGCATCTGAACATTCAGTTTTTTTTTGCGTCGCTAGTATTGTATGATAAATTTCAACTCAGAGGGGGAGTCCGAGCTGGAAACCGCGATCCTCTGCTTGAGAGGCCATAGGACAAACTCCTAGGCTCCCAAGATTTTTCTCCATCATCAACATCATGATCAATATTCATCCCAGCCTTACGAGTACGCCCCACTGATGGAAAAAGGTCGCTCAGAATGAGAGGACTTGAGGCGTGTAGTTCCTACGCGGGCTTAGTGCGAATTGGGAACTTCACACACGCCACTGAATTATATTTTTTTACCCCCGACGCAAAAAGAGGGGTGTTATAAGTTTGACCGCTATTTGTGTCTGTGTGTCTGTCTGTGGCACCGTAGCTCTTAAATGGGTGGACCGATTTGAATTTGAAAGCAGGGTTTCTAGGAATGGTTCTTAGACATGTTTCATCAAAGTCGATTCAGCCGTTTTTGAGATATTGAATTTTGAAGTAATAAAGTTGGGGGTTTTCCAACTTTTTGTTGGTAAGGTTATCTACCTACCAATATAATTGATTTTAATCCACGTATAAAGCTATAAAAGAATATCAAACTGGTTGACAAACCAGCACACGCCAATCGAACCGGGCACTTTGATCGGGGCCATAGCAACCCTCAGCCGGCCCTACAATTTGTATCCCGGTTGATTCGTAACACGGGTCGACAAACAGCCGGATACCCTTCGATGTCCGGGCGGGCTGACAGGAGGGATACAGACAGGTGTCGTTGTACTTTTATATCTGGTTTGTAGGTTAGGGGGTTTTTACGCAAATTCGACATGTGTGCTTTGTTAACCACCGAGGCAAAAAGAGGGGTTATAAGTTTGACGCCAATGTCTGCCTGTGGCATCGTAGCTCTCAAAAGGATGGGCCAATTTAGATAGGTATGTTTTTTGCGTAAAAGCAAGCTTCCTTGCTATGGTTGCAAGCTATGTTTCACTAAAATTTGTTGAGCTATTTATTGAGATTTTGAATTTTGCAATGACAATTTCGGGGGTTGTTTAACTTTTCTATGTTGGTTAGGTTATCAACATCGACAATTGAAAGTTCTGACTGGAGAGAGATCTCTCTATTGTGATCCATCCCTATACGTGTTTAGGCAAACCAAATGTACTATATGTCGTATAATTATCCGTATTGGTTGCTAAATTGCTGACAATATGTCAAAGTGACTTGTTTATCGTCAAATAGATAAAAATAACGAGTTGTTTGACCGCTAGATTTGGTCACCGATATGTATGTTATTTACTTTCTATTAATTTCTATCGCCAACACGACACCAGACTGTATGATACTAGCTAAGTATCGTAGATGCTTTTTGTATGAATCAAGCGGTAGCAGTACAACTACCATGAGTTTACAGTGACTGTACTCGATAGCGACGGCGTAAATTATTTGTAGGGGTGCTGTACAAATAATTTACGCCGTCGCTATTGAGTACGGTCACTGTAAACTCATGGTGTGGTACTGGTGTCTGCGAATTAGTTGTATTTCTTGCCACGTCGTAGCTATCTTACAGATAGTTCAACTCAGTTGTGCGCGCGGTCCTATGTGTGGGGTGGTGTGGGTAAAGCGATAAGAACACGTCTTGCTCGGACGACGACTGCCGCGTCACGTGAAAGTTGTATATTTACAAGCGCACGCACACATAGGGCCGCGCGCACAACTGAGTTGAACTATCTGTACATGTGTCTTATAGTTAATTATTCGAGCTTTATCGTTGATTCATGTTCTATTTATACAGAATTACAAGCATGCGTTAGACCATGATCACGCTTGATGGTAAGCAAAGACGTTCTTCGACGAATTTCCGTATTTCTGATTAGGGACCAATCATACCTATATTCGTAAAAAAAAACAACTTTGTTGACTCCCTAAATTTATTTTAACCCTCATCACGGTAAATTGCAAATTGCATCCCGGACAAACGCGGCACTGACCCATAAATTGTTTAGAATTACGCCCACGTTGGGTCAAACAGTGGTCCTTGTCGGGACGTTTAGGCTCTTCAATGTCCCCGTGACGTGCGGCGCCGTTAACAAACGGCGGCTACTTCAATTAAAGCGGGTGTGTTTGAAATTGAGGAAAATTTGCCTAAAAAGTATTGGTTCAATTTAAATTATTTGTGTCTTCGCTGTGTTAGCAAGGAATAGGTTGTGTGGCAAGCTAACTGTGGTGCTTTTGGAACCAAAATAACTCTCTTTCTTTATTTTCTTTCTTTCCATGTCTAAAAATCATTTCATGTTTTTTTTAAGCCATTGTATTATATTAAAGTATGCGAGTTTTAGTTTCAAAAATTTTAAATCATTTTTCAACCACTTGTCGGTATTCGATTGAGGTGAAACTTGGCATAAGTAGGTACTAAGTATGACATGTAAGTCTGGCGACAATAAATATAGGCCAGCCAGGCCAGCCAGGATCTTCCCCGCAAGACGGCACTCTTTAAAGCCAACGACAACGACAACTTTGAACAGATATGTAGTTTGGATAGCATTGCTCGCTTAGTTCTAAAGACCGAGCCGAGTATTCGAAGTATTTTGGAAATTATTTATATAAAATAAATAAATATTATGGGACACTTGACACCAATTGACCAAGTCCCAAACTTAGCAAATCTTGTACTATAGTTACTAGGCAACGGATAAACATGCGCTTATATAGATAAATCGAGGGATAAGGGCAGAACCGGATAAGTGTACAATATTTATTTACTTATACGATTTTTTTTGTATGCCTATGTATGTAACTATTTATTTTAAATTTTGCACTTATTCTGTTTTGCCAGATTACCCTCGAAATACATACTTAAATACATATAAACCATCCAAAACCCGAGAACAAATAAATGTAAATTTTTCAATTCATTGAAAACTTTGTAGATACTCCACATGCATTCGGTAGTTATTCTCACAATTGATTTGTACTTTATGAAGTACACAAGGATTTACCAGGATATAGTAAGAAAACTTAGTCATTTTGGGCAATTTGACAGAACAAGATCATTCTAAACGAAAATGAGACCGCAATTCTGTATACAAGACCAAAAAAAAACTATTGGATTGAGGGCAGACTTCGTAACTCAATTCGCTTGGTCATACAGCAAAAAGCTTGTGCCATTTCTTGTAACTACCATCTATGTATGTCACAATATTTATGTCAATTATTCAGCCAGTGCTGCCCTATTTCTGAAATGGCGTGGGGATTAATGGCTGTGATGTCAGGCGCACTTCTCAAGTGGAGCGGAATTACTTGTGTAGGGCGGGGCTCAAACGCTATGTGAACATAACAATGATAACTACTTTTCAGCCATAGTATAAACTCAGTAAACAATCTGCAAATAATGTGCGATTGCACTCACACATGCGCGTGCTGTCCATTGATAGATGTCGAAACTTTATAAAAAAAAATTATAGTACAAGTGTTACTAAGTCTATTTATTCGTAGACTTAGCGGGAAACAGCGCGAGAGAGCAAATGCTCGCGTTTAAGCAAATGCGAAATCCGCGCTTTTGTTTGCAGATTAGCTACTGATTTTACACTGTGACTGAAGGGCAGTTGTGGCAGAAAAAAATCGAGGGTATTCTGGCAGAACCGGATAAGTGCACAATATTTATTTACTTATACGGTTCTGATAGATAAATAAAGCAGAAAAAATTGAGTATGCCTATGTATGTAACTATTTTTTTAATTTTACACTTATTCTGTTTTTCCAGAATACCCTCGAAATACGAATAGCGAAGCGAAAATAAAAAATAGCTTGTATGAGTACGATCAAGGATAACTATTTTCCTTAGGATTTTTGGAATAATAACAATGTAAGTAATAATAAATAAATAGATAGTAATAATAATATAATGTGTAATGTAATGTAAATTGTGGATTATGTTCATGTTCATGGGTGTCTTACGAATTAGTGAATAAATGTCTTCTTTCTTTCTTTACTTAATATGTTATTATGTTATATGCCGTATTATGGGTGGGCTTATGCCCCCCCCCCCCCCCATGCCTGATCGTACGGTGCTGAAACGGAGATAGTGGAATAGGTTGTTACATTGTCATAAACTTATAAAGACGTTAGTGGCTCAGTTAAAGTTCACGGCATTTAGCATTAGCCTCGACCTTAACCTTTCGTTAAAATAACTCCCCGATTAAAACAAATTATTGAGTTAAATTGTTAAATAATGTACAAAGGTCATGTCTACAGTGCGCCGACGCCGCCCACGCGTCTATGTATTTTTTTCTGATTTTTGAAGAATAGAAACAACTGGTTATACCCGTAACACAAGACTTGCTTATTTTCTGTAGTGATATTTCGGCATCACTATTTCTACTGGCAGTTTCAGATGCCTTTTGGGAGCTTTTCGCAGTTCTTGTCACTAAAACGCATGCTTCCATGGAACAGATCTTTTCGTTTAAGAATTACTGTCTTATAGTTTCAGAATTACCCATCCTGACCCATCTTGGGCTACTCTGTATAGAAAAATAACTAACTAGTTTGGCTCAGTGACCCAAAACGAGTCTTGGCCTCCGAAACGAGAGCTTGCCACTTAACCCGATCCTGCGCAACTTCACGCCAATTGCCGGCTTGAAGCTGCGCAGATCCGCCTCCACAGCATCAGCCCAGGGATACTTCGGTCGACCAACCGGACGACGACCAGTTGGCCGTCCCAAATACGCCCCTTGACCCCTTGCTCCTCCCCCATTCGCTGCAAGTGGCCGAGCCACCGAAGCCAGTGAGATTTAAATTCGCCGATTATATTAGGCTCACGGCATTCTTGCGGATCCTCCAGGTGTCATCGTCTCTGCTGACGGGTCCCAGGATCTTCCGAAAAATCCTACGTTCCGTCACCAGAAGCTGGTACTCTACCTTCTGGGTTAGAGTCCAAGCCTCGCACCCGTACATAAGGATAGGTCTTATGATGGTCTTATAGATACCGGTATAGAAAGATAAATACATTATTTATAGACATCTATAGAACGTCCATGCCCAGGTACAAAACAAACCTACAGAGCCTAGGGCTATAGGGCTGTGTTTCCGCCAGAGATATGCGAGAATGTGTTGCGAGGAATGTCTTTATCATGAACCAATAGAAACTCATCTACCTGTCTTCACTTAAGCTACTGTTACACATGCTCGCTACTAGCATGCTAATAAGCATGCTTATGTTATGAGCATGCTAGTAATGGGCATGCTCATGGACTACATTTGCTAGCAATAAGCGTGCTAATTTTGAATATGCTCCAAAACAAACACTCCGATACATACATGCCTTTTGACAGCATGCTTTCTGCCAATTCAAAGTCAGTGTTGCCACGGCAATTACGGCTTTCAGGCCAAAAAGTCTCAAAATCTTAATCTTAACTTTTAGTAACGTTTTTTTGTAATCTTTCATTTGCAACTTTCGTGGCACTACCAATACTAGTGAAGCAAACGCGTTCAAACTTGTATTACCTTTCCTGCTTCCTTCCAACCCCGCATTAACTAGCATGCTCAAAAATAGCAGGGCCTGCTATTAAAGAGCATGCCACTAAAAAGCATGCTCAATATAGTAGCATGTTCTGTACACATATGCTAGTAGGTGGTAGGACCTTGTGCAAGGTCCGCCCGGATTGCTACCACCATCTTGCTCGCTAATCCTGCCGTGAAAACTGCTATTTGCTTGCATTGTTGTGTTTCGGCGTGGAGAGTAAGACAGCCGGTGAAATTACTGGCACTTGAGGTATCCCATCTTAGGCCTCTAGGTTGGCAACGCATCTGCAATGCCCCTGGTGTTGCAGGTGTCTATGGGCGGTGGTAATCTCTTACCATCAGGTGACCCACTTGCTCGTTTGCCATCCAGTCCAATAATAAAAAAAAAAAAGGTAGCATTGCTCAATAGTAGCATGCTTTCGTGCTAGTAACGAGCATGTGTTACAGTAGCTTAAGCGCAGTTCTAGTGGAAACAGCTCGGTGGAGCGAGGACATTCTTCGCAACGCATCCTACAGCCTAACTCATACGACTGATTCGCAAATCGATCGTAGATTTAGAGCTGATCGCCGATCGTAATTAGATCGGCGCGTGATGCTCGTAAACGACGGAATGCGCCGACGCCGTTTAACGAGCCGTTGTTCGGCAACGGTTGGTATTGTTTGGCGGCGCTCGGCCCAAGACATTCAGACACATGTCCGCGTCTATAACTAGATGTTACAAGCCTGTTGATCGATAAGGATAAAGCCTAAAAGAACCTAATTGGCCATCAAGTCAAAGTCTAAATTGACCAAGTCGTGGTAGCCTTGTGGTCAAGCAAAGGGTTGTAGATTCAAGCCCGGGTTCGCGCCATTAACTTTTGGGAATTCATGTGTAAAATTACATCTGAAATTCACAATGAGGTTTGCAGTGAAGAAAAAATCGTGAGGAGTACTGCGGCCAGCGAAGAAATTCGATTTTCATACTTTTCCTGGTTGTGATATGAGAAGACATACCTTCCTACTAAATTCCAAGTTGCTGGGATAATGGGAAGTAAGTACCCGACAGGCTTTTCGATTACGGCGATTTATGAAAACACCTTTTTTAAAGACTGCAGATAACTTTTGATTGCGTTGACGGAAGTTCGATTTTTCCTGCTTCAAGGTGTAGCAGACTTCAGTATTTGATATTAATTTTAGCTTGATACCTCCATGCGTTCTTGAGAAAAAGAGTTTTAACATACCGACGGACTCATGAAGTTATGACCCGCTTCCAGCGGTCGGGTTGACTTGAAATTTGGTATACATGTATTAGTTAGATGACAATATACTTATATAATATCCCTGTATTTTTAATATTATTATTTTTTGTATTTTTTTTCTTTAATTGTATAATATAGTTTTTAAGTATTTTATTTGTAATATATTATTATGAAAAAATGACTTTCTGCCAAGTTTCTTGCGGCGCATTCTTCTTGGCAATGATGGTCTTTCCGAAAGCGCTGGTAGTTTAAAAAATGACGTGTAAAAGTGCCCATTGCGGCCTATTTACTGAATAAATCATTTGAATTTTGAATTTGAATTTGAATACAATCAATAAAAAGTACAGTCAAACCATTTGATTCCTGACCTACCGTAGAACGTTCTTCTTTAAGTGTCATAATAAACATCCTTGTCAAGCAATGCGATAATATGTCACTGACTTTTTCTACCAAAAGGTTCCAAAGTGGGTCACGATTCAGTTGGTTCGAGTGTAGGTACAGTACCAAACAAGAATTGTATTAAATTTTTATGATTTACTAAACTTATTCCTGTTTAAGATACGGTTAATTAAAAACAAACAAAATAGTGATGCAACAGACCTTCTGTTTCCACGACTGCGGAAGTTCCGCGCGCTTTTTAACATCCGTTCCCGCTTCTGTTTCCGCAACTTTTATAACGAAAATATAATCGGAAGTTAAGACTCAACTCTCACTCAGCGGCCAAATTATTTTTTATAAAATATCACTTACCATTACTTAATTTTGAATATTAATAAAATTATAATTTGCAATATTGTTTTCTATTGTGTATTTAAGTGTATTTCCATTTCTAATCTAGATTTGGTGTGTATTTGATAGTTTATAAAATTGTATTTGTAAAAAAGGGTTTTTTTTTCATAGTGTCACTTCTGTTTCACTTCCGTTTCTGCATCCGTTTCCGTTTCTGCTAAAATTTATTTTTGACATCTGTTTCCGTTTCTGGTTCCGCTAAGAGACTTCCGTTGCATCACTAAAACAAAACAAGAAGGTGGAAGGGTGAGAAAAAAAAATACCAAAAGACGAATGAAAAATCTTCTTTTCGCTGTCTGTAGATACCACGAGCTTTAAGTTCACGACGCGGCCGCATCGTTCCCAGCTTTTTACTACGTGACATAAAGCTATTATAATGTAGCGTTTTATTTGATGTTTTATTTCACGGTTTTAGTGAAACCGCGTTTCGCTATTTGGCCTGTCTTGGCTATTGTGTCATGACACTTTTATATTCTTTACGTTAAGCCTTTCAAGAATGGATGTCAGTAACGATATAATAGTTAATTGTGTCTTAAGGGCGGTAAATAAGGAATTATGGAGATTCTATTAGAAGCCCGAAGTTGAAGATTTAATTTCAACGTTTTATTCTTAAGAAAATGATGAGGATGCGGAAAGCACAAGACCGGTCTGAGTGGAGAGCCTTGGGGGAGGCCTATGTCCAGCAGTGGACGTCTTTCGGCTGACATGATGATGATGATGATGATGATTCTTAAGAAGGCCGCAAGTGGCTATTATAGTATGCTACTTTGTAGGATTCCGTAATAGTTCAAATTCTCTTGAAAGTTTCTATACATATCGTCATTATTTTTAAAGAAAAAAAGAATTACATTCACAACACAACAATAGACAACACTACACGCATTTTTGAAAAATCTCGTACTTCAAAATCTATAATTTTTTTTTTAGTGAACTTTATGTACTTTCAAGGGTCAATATAGTCGACGTATTACTTGGGATGCGAGTGTTTCAAAGTAGTGACAAAAATTATGTTTAATAGCAATGTCACTACAGGCAACAAAACAAGCTGGTTTTAAAAAAAAATGTTTTACAATTCATTTACACAATAACCTCAAGCTTCGTAGTCTGGTTCTCTAACAACTTGGCTATCGGATCAAGACACAGATATAAATTACACCTTTGCACGATGGGCATGCCCACAACCCTAATTCTTAATGCGCGGAAAACGGGATATAATCAAATTCAAGAGTCGTTCATGCATGAGTCATTGTTTATGGGCGAATTCATGCTCCGACTCGGACTTGACCGATTTTCGGGTGGCTGTGAGAACCTTTTTTGAGGGCTGAGTCCGCGCCTGTACCCGATCGTCAAATTCAGCAACATTTGCCTGAACCGCAGCTCACCTTTAGCTGACGTCATGATCATTTGTACCCATCGACAAAACCCTGGAACCGATAAAACGCGCAGCTAATTATAGTGTCTCTGCCCACTGCGCGCGCAGATTTACATCTTCCGCCCGCGCCGGTAGGCGAGCAACCTTGTAAGGCCCATCGGGGTACACTAAGGTACATAAACACTAGAAATATATAAGGTGCTAACAAATTAGATACCAATATTTTTACAGCTGATAGTACTTATCTCTAGGAGTAGATTTATTTAAGTATAAAATATTTAAAAGTTTATGTTACTTTTTGGAGTTGATTACAGTACCTACCAAGTACCAACTTTGTGATTCAAAACACCTTGCGAATGAGATAATTAATAGCCAGTGATTAAAACTTCTTTGAAAGTCTTGACTGTCAGGTCACGACACGAGTAACTGGCCAATTCACTTAGAAAAATAAATGTCAGTCACATAATGAATGCTTACTATACGTTATGCCAATCCAGTTTATGGAAAGTGTCAACAAACCGATTTCATCAAAACTCTTGTATAAACACCCACTGGATCGAATAAATAACACATTTATCTATAATTCGTGTCTTTTAACTAGACTCGATCACTTTTTTCACCTAAATTCACTTATTGATTTCAATATTTAATTTTTATTTGAAAAATCTTCGTCAAAATCTGACGTTATTTCTTGAATGAAACTCGTGAATAATCTGTAGTAGCATAGACTAGCGTAGAGATGGTGGAAAACTTGACATTTTAAAAATCGATTAATACTTGATTGAATAAGCGATTATTATTATTTATTTACTTTAAAATTTAAAAATTGTTACTGTTTTTTATAATCGAAACAGTCTTTGGAATTAAATCAAGTATTGTAAATAATAAAAGAGACAAAATACTTTGATCTATTCAATTAATAAATTAATCGATTTACTGAAAAGAATAGATACTGAACAGATTTTGCAATAGGTTCTAGGTTTTCACATCATTAAATGTCTGTGGTCGAGTTAATGGCGTCTTTGTTTACCCTTTCTATAAATTGGATTGACATAAACCATAATAGTTTCCCCGTCTATCACTGATGTTCATGACAAAAGACGGGTTCACTTGACAGAATGTGTTCAATATCTTGTCACTCATACGCACAGGCTGATATAGTTTCGGCGGAATGACGATTTTATTTATTTTGTTCAGAAAATTAAAACAAAAATATCGTAGGTACAAAAAGTTTCTTTTTATATTTAAAGTTAATTGTTTTTGATCTAATTTAACATCCCTTAAAATATTGGTACTTAATTTGTTAGCACCTTTAAACTTTTGCGATTTTCATTCATAGAGAACATTAAATTATTTTTTAAACGAAAATGTTTTCGGTCACGCCGGACGGGATTCAGACCAGTATCTCTTGGTTATACGCGCCGAGTATATCAACGCACCACGTAAGGCAGTTGTCTCACCGCCAGGAAACGATTGGCTATCGACTATTTTCTCGCTCAAGAAACGAAGAAAAGATATAAGATCCTGTGTGAGTAAAAGAGACACATATATTAATAGTGGATCGCTGGCTGTTCACACTGTCGGCGAGAACTCGCTCTTACATCTTTTGTCGCAGCGACAAGAGCTATAAAACTCGCTGAGCTATGCTCAGCATACTCGCTCAGCGATGTCAGCTTGGCGGCCGCCCCGTACGAGCGAGTCGAGTGGAGCGAGTAATCGCCCGTCGCACTCGAACACTCGCTTACAGCCAGCGACAAAACTACACTCGCTTCTCGCTGCTCACCCACTCGTTTCTCGCTCATCGTCGGCGGTGGACAAGTGCCTAAGGGTAGTGTAATTAAAAAAGCATTAAAAGCTTTAGCTCGTTGAAGTGGCAATGAGCAGGCCATGTAACACGGAGAACAGATGGCCGTTGGAGCCAAAAAGTTCTCGAATGGAGACACAGGCAAGCGCAGTGTAGGACGTCCACCAACGAGATGGACGGATGACCTGGATAAAGCTGCGGGTGTATTTTGAGTGCGGCTTCCAGCCGAAGCAACTAAAAGTCGATGGGGGAGGCCTAATGTCCAACAGTGGACGTCCTACGGCTGATTATGATGATGATGACATTTTTTTTATTCGGCTGGATGGCAAACGAGCAAGTGGGTCTCCTGATGGTAAGAGATTACCACCGCCCATAGACACCTGCAACATCTTAATATGGTTAGAAAAAAATAGTCTACAGATTTACTTTGATAAGCAAGACATTTCGATACAATTGATACACCAAACAGTGCTTTCTCCAGCTATTCGCCACTACAACACCAAGATAGAATAAAACTGACGTCAATACGTGGAAAAGAAAATAAACAGCCAGAGCGCTCCCTAAACAAACTGTCGAAGTTAACGCGATCAAAGTACAAGTTTATCGACCGAATGATAAACCAGAGCGAACCATTGCACCACACACGGAAACTAACCGCGACACCCTTTCAACCGTCCCTTTCTTCCTAGCCCAGAATGAAAGAGATGTAGCGCGGTAAACCAAATGATGACGCGAAAGAACTACAGACGTTCGAAAACAAACAAACACTGGAAACAGAAATAGACACGAGACAATGTACTCTTAACATTGGAAAGAACTGCGGCTCATTTGGATGCGTTTAGTATTGTATTGCACAATTGACTAGGTATGCGACTTTCGGTTCGTTAGAAAACAGTGTTTTAAAATCGATTTATCAAGTTGATTAAACACTCTGTATAAGATTTTATATGACGACCAGATGGCCTAGTGGTTAGAGAACCTGACTACGAAGCTTGAGGTCCCGGGTTCGATTCCCGCGTCGGGGCAGATATTTGTATGAAAAATACGAATGTTTGTTCTCGGGTCTTGGGTGTTTAATATGTATTTAAGTATGCTATCTATATAATTATATTTATCCGTTGCTTAGTACCCATAACACAAGCTTTGCTAAGCTTACTTTGGGACTAGGTCAATTGGTGTGAATTGTCCCGTGATATTTATTTATTTATTATTTATTTATATATTTTTTCATTTTTAACCCCCGACGCAAAAAGAGGGGTGTTATAAGTTTGGCCGCTATGTCATGTATGTGTATGTTTGTGTGTTTGTCTGTCTGTGGCACCGTAGCTCTTAAACCCCTTTGAAAGCAGCTTTTGTGTAAATCTACAGCGTGTATTTTATGAACAACACACACACACACACACACACACACGTTTAGCGCTGTTGTGAAGCTATATTGAAATAAATACTTGTGTTAAATACTTGTGATGTATTAGATGTATAGATATATCATTTAATAATATTGTAAATTTGTTTAAAAAATATAGTTTCTCGTACCTCATTGAGTTTCTTGCCGGATTCTTCTCAACAGATGTTTTTCCGAACCGGTGGTAGAATTTTTTGACATTCTTGAAAAAAGATATTTTGACTGACTTTGAAATAAGTTTAGCACTAACTATCAGATTACAGTACCGTCGAGTTCATAACTTGTGATTAAAATTTAGATCAAAATATCTGAACAAGACTCTATTATTAACGGCGTAGAAGCGTGTTCAGATATTTTTGATCAAATTTTTGCTCAAATGTTTATGAACTTGACTGTACAATACAGTAAAGTAGTACAATAGTTTGACATGACAGAGAACCGAATCTGTAACAGATTGTCTCGACAGCAAGAGCGATGTTTCGAGTAATAACAAAGTAGTGATAAAGTACATTTATTAGGGCCTCCATACCCTTAAAACTTGTAGTTATAACAAAACACAATCGGCACACAAAATTAAAAAAAAAAAACATACATAAGTAAAGTAGGATTAAGAATGAACAAGTCGAAAACCAAGATCATGACAAATATCCCAGAAGCGAAAACGAACATTCCCAGTACAAATCGTTGATCATTACATCTATTTGGGCCATAAAATCACTCTCGGAATGGAGGATTAGGTAGCGGAGGTCGAATGCAGAGTTGGCCAAGCTTTTGTAGCTAACAACACCGTCTTTAAATCCAAAAAGATCCTGCAATATCTTAAGACCAGGGTATTCAATTAGTGTGTCTTGCCCTCTTCACATATGGAATGGAAACCACCACCTTAACAGAAAGGTCTGCTGAGAAACTCCGTGTCGCACAAAGAGCAATGGAGCGAATAATGCTCGGTATACACCTTCTGGACCGAAAGAAAAACGAGTTGATCAGACAGAAGACTAAAGTGAATAACATAATAACAGAAATAAAACGCAGAAAGTGAAGATGGGCAGGACGTATTGCTAGAATGGACCACAGTCGTTGGGCGAGGAGAGTCCTGGAGTGGAGACCCGTGCTAACACCCGCGGTGGAGGACGACCACCAAAAAGATGGACAGATGATATCCGGCAGCAAGCTGGCGTAAACTGGATGCGAGTGGCAATGAACAAACAGGCAAGACTGGAAAAGTAGAGAGGAGGCCTATGTCCCAAGGCGGGCGCTATAAGGACTGTTATAGATAGATAGATAGACATAAGTATGTCACTTGTTTTCACAAGTTTGTCGATGTTTAAAGCGTGACCGGCATCAAAGTACTGAATCTTGAAAGAAAATTTAAGATGAAATATCCCGTAAAAATATTGCAGGTAAGACAACTTTTAATACCTGCCATTAGTGAAATGGTAAATCATGTTCTTGACCGCTTCTCAAACTTTGAAACTATGTTAGCGCTGTTTGAGCTTATTAGGTATCGGGATTGTTCCAGTTTGGTAACTAGTTCACGAGTCAATTTGAACTCATAATGACGCCGTTCTGATCAAATGCCTTTTGAATTGCTGTTTAGCGCACTGGGTTACAAGAGTTATTTATGTATATTTATATCTCAGGTCAGCAGGAAGGGTATAGGGTAGTATTTCATCTCATAAAATAGTGTAGGTGTGTTAACCGAAAAGGAGATTTTTGAAATAAACAATTACCCATCCATCTATATCTACAACGTGTCTGTACCCTCTGGCTTTGGACAAAGATGAAATAGTATTTCTAACCTATGTACAAAGCCTCACACCAAACGACACAGTTTTTTTTTTTATTAACAGAGAAACGACAGATTTACGATTTAATGCCTGGTTATCTGTTCTCTGAGCGATAGGTATATAGATAGGGCCCGCCCATTGCCACTTCAACTTGCATATTTTTCCAGCTATGTCAGTGATTTCCGTATTCCGGATTCTATCGCGCAAAGAAACTCCAAGCATAGCTCTCTAAGAGGCCAACAGTCAAGGACTACGTCTCAGAGCCATAAAGTCACACTGGTCGAAGACTCTAGTCTTCAGGCACTGCGGAATATTGGACGAGAAGATATCACGAAGCCCATAGTATATGTCAAATTTGATAAGTGAGTTTAACTCACTTTCAGTTATTGTTATGGCTTCAAATTTGGTGTACAGTCAAGGAAACTGAATCACGTACTAGGGTGGAACCTTTGTGCTACTGATATCATATCGATATTCTATTCATCTGCCAAAGGAATCATAGCAAAATTGATTATTATAAGATCCCACCCATGGTACGCGATTCAGTTTCATCTACTAAACATTTGTAGTTGAGAGGACTATGCAAATAGGTACAGTCACCAAAAAACCAGCAAAATATCTTGTATTACATAAATTCAGTTGCAAATTAATAAAGACTTATCGTACAGGTTCCTACGAACAGATTAAAACTCTTAGATCTAAATCATCACCCTTGCCCCTTGGCCTTTGCAAAATTTGAACTTCGTATCTTGCCGTCCTGCTGTCGCTAATATTATTTATTACGAGAGTGAGAGGGACGGTACGATACGAGCTTCGATTTTAGATTTTTGTAGCAGCCCCTCAGACAGCATTGTGGCTTGCCACAATAACGCCGCACAAATCCAAGCCATATAAACAAAACACGTTCGAAGACTGTGATTAGCTCCAAAATAAACCAACCTCTACCCCGCGCATTCATTAACGCGTCAAATTCTAGCCAGTCGTGTCCATTGCGGCATCAAAGGCGTCGGGAATTAATTGATGGCGTTCCAGTGACGCGATGTATGACGCCCAGAACCACCGCTCACGGGCGTCAGTGGATACCTGTGGTAGTTAGGGCGGAATATACACGAACTAAAAATAAGACTTCTGTAATCAGTCGCTTTCAAGGAAAAACGTATAATTTTCGAAATAAAGTTTTCTAATTTTGTAATAAATACTAAAAGATAAAATATTCAATAGAACAAATTATAACCCTCCTTTGCCTTCGCTGTAGTCGTGTAAAAAAAGTTCTAGGACTTAAATCCGTGGTAAGTATTCATTTGAACCTCACTGCTAGTAATTTAAAATAACTTTTTCTAATCATTCCCCAATGCCTTCGTGCGTTCGTTGAATATGAGAGCAATTTTTAAATCAAAATTCTAATTCGTGATCATGGCGCATGCAACTGTGCCGAAACATCGCGCTTCTCTAAAATCAAGGTACGCAGAACAAAACCCGAATTTAAATCATATTCCAAAATATTCCAGATCACTTTCTCTATAAAGTCATAGGAAAACATAAAAACATTGAAAATACATTTATTCACAACACAAAACACTACAATATTAGTATAAAGTACAAATAGACAACACGAAGGATAGTTGTGTCATTGCGGTTTGAAAAACGAATACCTTAATAAATAGATAACTTCTTCCCTTTTGAAGTCGGTTAAAAAGCGACTCGATCTTTTCGCTCCGACAGTATATCAAGCACGATTTACAACCGTCAAACACAAAATTAACTCGGGAGCCAATCAGAAATACAATAAAAACTTCGCTGACGTTTGAAAACGTTTTAAAGTTCCTTCTGACATTTAGAGCTGAATGTTAAGTAGTTCCGAACGTTTTCTAACGTTAAACGGTTATTGCTAAATACCTCGACGTTTACGTGAATGTTGAGTGACAGATTGTAAAGATTTTTTGTAAACATTAGGCTATTACTTATATCGTAACAATGTACGTGGGCCGATAGAAATAATACCAAACTGTATGTATACCGAACTTTACGTTACTCATAGTTCATTAATAGTTATTTGTGTCACAAGGGAGCAAAATGGTGTATTGAATCCAGAATGTAGCGAAGGATTCTACAATAGAATCCTGAGCGTAGCGAAGTGTTAACGCCCAAGATGAAAATAATTTTCCTCCCGAGTGGCTCATACAACTTTTCACACCGAGCATTAAGAAACTTGAAAAAAACAAATTTCAAATATTATTAAAGAACAACCAGCATAGAAAATGGCGTGGCTTTACAATTATCAACTTCAAAAAATGGCATTTGCAATAAAATACTTAGAAAAGCCTTGAACAGAAAAGTTGCACTTTGCTCCCTCTCGTCAGGGAGGAAAAGTTACTTTTCTGAAGGAGAGGTGTGAAAATGATGTTACCGCCACAATAAATATATACCTACTTACCTTATCTTTTTGTATTTTTTTAATGTAACATTTTTTTGGACTATAAGGTAACGACGAGGTTTGAATCATGATTTTTTTCAAATTAGACAATTTAAGGGCTAATGAGACTAATCTAAATACCGCGATGACAATGACGGTGAGGTGAAGATTGCGAACAGAATTGGACTGCCTTTCATTTCCTGGCTAATAAACGTGAGTTTAACCGTTTAATTCTGCAATTTTATAAATCACTAGCTTTTCCCCGCGACGTTGCTCGCGCAGAATTAGTATGTAGTTGAAAACTTTTTTGATCCCACAGGAACCATACCATTATTTCGGAATAAAAAGTAGCCTGTATGCCAAATTTCATTCAAATCCGTTCAGTAGTTTTAGCGTGAAAGTGTAATAAACATCCAAACAAACATCCATCCATACAAACTTTCGCGTTTATAATACTAGTAAGAAATAAGTAAGATGTCTAACGAGAGCTTAAGTAAGTAATATTAGGTACTAATAAGTAACTAATGTTTTGTGTGGTGAATGTGGGCACCAGATGCCGTCCCTATTTATTAACAAGCACATAATTACGTTCGCATTTACATATTTAGTCGGATTATGAACTCAAGGATCCAAATAAATCATTACCCGTAGGTTTTAGTGCGCGTAGCGTAAACTGCGTAAGCTCAGCCCGTAATCACGACCGACGCGCCGACTGACGCTGTCCGCGTGCAATATTTATAACTCGTGCGTGTTATGTTGCCCTGGTACCTGGTACGAAAATCTATGAACAGACCGGAACTCATAACAAACAGTATCCTGTTGTTACTTAAGAAAATACACGTTTTTTTGCCTGTGACTCCCTTTTTTTATAACTACGAGTATATTAAATATAATGACCCGGATAACTCACGTCATAAATCGAGTTTAGCTCGACATGTTTCGGGCTAATCCGTAGCCCTTCGTCTTCGGAGCAACGCGACTCAGCGAGTGTCTCACGGTAGTTTCATGTTCAAAACTACGAGTATGTTTTACTTATTACGATTATTCATAACCTAAAAAAAAACCGGCCAAGTGCGCGTCGGATTCGCGCACGAAGGGTTCCCATACCATTATCTATACCTACAACATTAGACATAAGCAAAAAAACGGCAAAAAAATCATGTTTATTGTATGGGAGCCCCCTATATAAATTTTATTCCATTTTTAGTATTTGTTGTTATAGCGGCCACAGTAATACATAATCTGTGAAAATTGCAAGTCTCTAACTATTACGACTCAAGAGATAGAGCCCTGTGACAGACGGACGGACAGACAGACAGCGGAGTCTCATTCTGTCCTATCATGTGCATGGTAGGTACTCGATGACGTAGCGTAGGTAAACTTGCACTCAGATTCTGTACTTATACTTTTTGTTATAGAGCTTGTTCACAGACTAGGGTCACGTTGTGCAAACATATACGTCTCCTGGTGTATCGCATACGCCTGTAACATTTACCGTGTTTTATGTTTTATCGTGGGCGAGCCCGGCGACCGGTGCCCCGGCCGGGATTTGCGTCCGGTCGTTGCAGTCTAGCGTGACTTGCGGCAATATTTCAAATAAAAAAAAATGTTGACACTAGCTTTGACTTCTACTATCAACACACATAATCCCAGCCTATATATATTTTGTCCGATGCACTTTTTTATCATTTATGTAGTTTTTATTAATTTTGTTTCCTATCATATTATTGTATCTTGTGTTGTGAATAAATATGTAACTCATTTGCTCTTAGTATAAATTTTCAAAGTATGGGATGTTAGTGGTCACTCAAGATAATCAAGTTGTTGTATCATGTTTTATAATGACGTTCCCGACGGAGTGACGTAGCCGGTGAAATTACTGGCATTTGAGGTATCTCGTCTTAGGCCTCTAGGTTGGCAACGCATCTGCAATATCCCTGGTGCTGCAGATGTTTATGGGCGGTGGTGGTCTCTTACCATCAGGAGATCCACTTGCTCGTTCGCCATCCAGTCGAATACATAAAAATAAAAAACATTGAGAGATAGATGCTTTCGCACAGTTTTTTCGCCTGCCGTTGAAACAGAATATGGGTAATGTTACGAAATCGTCAACAAAACCGTACATAATGTAATGGCACATCACTAAAATTGACGTGCATCCCTAGCGGGAGCGGGGGGCCGCCATTTGACTTTTCGATTCGGCGCGAAAGACGAGAGAACGAAATCATACCAGATTTTTAAGAAATATTTAGTGTAAGTTTTATTCTTAAAAGTACGGGATGATGACATGAATAAATATTTGATATTTATTTGTTGGTATCTCGTTGAACACATTTGTTATAAGGTCTTTCTTCTTCTGCATATATTCATTAATCTTTTTCAAACATTTTTGTCTCGTCGGAGCAGATATTTGTATAAAAATACGAATGTTTGTTCTCGTCTCGAGTTTAATATTGTATTTAACTACGTAATAGCTGTTTAAGTATGTCTATCCTTTGTCTAATACCACGCATTTCAATATAATATGTACATACCTGACGTAAATAGGACAGTATTGATAAAAAATATTTTGAAAGACAGAGAGACGCACTATGAAGTAGTAGTTTTCCTTGTTCTTGACCTACTGAACTCTAAGAAGAATCGCGCGATAAACTTTCTGCATGAACAAGTATTAGGTGACAGGAGATAGTCGTAACATTTGCTTGAACAAATGCCCGGACGGTTGGGCCGAGAATTAGCATAGTCCGGACAAAGGCTTTGCGGGAATGGATTCGATCGCGGGATTTTTGCGATCACTGAGTTTGTAGGTACCATCAGCCAAATATGTGGTCTACCACCATAGAGTCGAAAATCGTTTGCACAATAATGCCAAAAGACGTGTTTGTCAAATTGAAAGTTCGACTTTAGCAACATATTTATTTGATAGGAACTTGTTTAAAAATTGGTAGACCACTTATTTGGCTGATGGTACCTACTCTCGTAACTATTTCGATAGTTGATATATACCTACTATACTTCTGTATTTTACAGGATTAATGTATACCTTCAATCACGTGAATTCATGCTGTATATTTATTTCAAAATGGCGTAACAAATGGAGGGGCAATTTAATTTTTTTTTTATTGTATCAATCAATATGGGTATCAATGGAAGCTATTGATTAGTCATTCCAAATTTATGTGTTATAATAATATGTTATTACACTTTTAAGTTACCATTTTGGCAGGAACATAAAATAAAATCAAAACCCCGACTGCCTTAAAATAAAATTAAACAAAATCTAAAAATGAAAAACAAATCTAGTGCTCTAAAACTCCGTTAAGAGCGTTTATTCCTGCTGAGCTGGCAACGTTGCATTTTTGTTAGTTTTTCTCGATTATTCCATAATAATTTAATAAAAATTAATAATGTTGTCTGATAGAACACTTCTTAATAAGTTAATGTGTCTACTCCAATAATTATTCGTGATAGGCTTTTATATTCCTTAAAAACGAATTAATGTTTATGACCGGTTTTTAAAGAAAATAAAAGCCTATAACAAACAATTATTGGAGAAGATACATTAAGTTATATATTAAGAAGTGTTCTATCAGACAACATTATTAATTTTTATTAAATTATTATGGAATAATCGAGAAAAACTAACAAAAATGCAACGTTGCCAGCTCAGCAGGAATAAACGCTCTTAAGTAACTTACTTCAACAGTCGGGACGCATTACTGGTAATTTTTGGAGCTGCTCCCGATTTTGAAGGCGTGAAGGATCCCAACTGTTGAAATTTAAGTTGCTTTACTAGTTTTTAAAGTTTTTTTTTTTTTTTTACTAAATAAAGGGGAAAATTTATTTAAGAATATAAACTTATAGAAAATACAATCATATACCTAAGATACTACTAAATACTAAATAATAAATCTACTAGCTAACTTAAATAATATTTTTATATCATAAAAAAGACCGCCTCGAATCGTTCCTGGCGCAAAGGTGCCCAACACGCTTGCCGCGTTCCCGCGTTGAACGGCGATAGATAGCCTTTGCATCAAGAACGACTCGGAGCGGGAGTCTAAAAAGGCAGTTGGATTTAGATATTTTAGGGTAGTAACACTAGAACGCTCCATAGGGTTCATTGAAAAAGAGAAGACAAAAAGCGACTCGTATACATTTACTAAGCTGTGTAAAGCCCAGTTTTAACCTGCAAGAAAAGTTGTGCAAGTTGCATTTCATTGCGGCGCTCGATTGACCACTAGAAACTCGTTGGCGTTTCAAAATTTCACGATTTTTTAGGTTGATTTCGGGTGCGTCTCCAAACCCCTCGCATAAATAAACAAACGTCATAACCCGCAAAGCCAACACTGATATATTTATCAAGAAACATCCTTAACTCGACCCATTAACGAGTATATTTGAATGATGTTTACGGACGCGTTGGCCCTCATAACTCTCAATTTTCCGCCGTATTTCCGACAGTGAAACATAAAGTGAGATAAATAAAACACAATGCGAGATAAAACGATATAAAGTGAGACGAACGCTTTGCGTGGCCCAGAATACTATACTGCTCCAAATGTCGGTCAAATTTAGCTGTTTCAATTCAAAGGTTCGTGGGGAAATAATGGACGTGTGTGTTGTGATGCTAAACCTTTGTGAAAGAGTAACGTCAAACGTGACTAGCTGACTGACTGGCAAATATAATAAAAAATAAAGTTCGTTTAGGTACTCATCATCATCATCATCATCATATCAGCCATAGGACGTCCACTGTTGGACATAAGCCTCCCCCATAGACCTCCACTTGCCTCGGTTAGAAGCGGCTTGCATCCACCGTGAACCCGCAACTTTAACCAGGTCATCCATCCATCTCGTTGGTGGACGTCCCACGCTACGCTTGCCGATCCGCGGTCTCCACTCGAGAACCTTTCAGCCCCAACGACCATCTGTTCTCCGTGCTATATGGCTTGGTTTAGGTACTACTGTAACTGTAACTAATTCATCATCATCATCATCATCTCCAAAAGAGCTCGTCTGGCTGTGTATAGAGGGGTGCTGGTACCAACACTCATGTATGGAAGTGAAAGTTGGGAGCTTGGGAGTGTGAGGAAAGGCATCAGAGTAGAATAAATGCGGTAGAAATGAAAGCGTTAAGAAGTATGTTAGGTGTGAATTTGAGTGACAGAATTAGAAATAGTGCGATAAGGGAACGCTGTGGTGTAAATGAAGGTATAGTCACGTGGATGGTTTGGGCATGTTGAGACAATGAATGTAAACAGATTGACTAAGTAGATCTATAAGACGAGCGTGAATGGGAACGTTGGGAGAGGAAGGGCTAGACGAACGTACCACGATCAAATCGGGGACGTTCTGAAGAAAGGTCGGGTCAGGAGTACTCTAAACCGACGTGCGTGCATGAAAAGATTGATGAATGTAGAGGAAGAGAGAGTTGTATGCCAGGATCGTAGCAAGTGGAAGGATGTAGTCTCTGCCTACCCCGTGAGAAAAGAGGCGTGATTTTATGAATGTTTGTATCATCATCATGTCAGCCGTAGGACGTCCCCTGTTGGACATAGGCCTCCCCCAAAGTTGCTTCGGTTGGAAGCGGTCTGCACCCTACGTGAACCCGCGGCTTTAACCAGGTCATCCGTCCATCTGTTCGGTGGATGTCATTATGCTTCGCTTGCCAATCCGCGTCCACATTCGAGAAATTTTCGGCCCCAACGGCTATTTGTCTCCGTGCTATATAGTATTTAGTGTAGCTAATTGAGACCAGGAAGTGGTTTGAAAATGGTTTGCAAATATTGGAACCACATACATACATACGACCATTGCAAGTTAAATTCTTAAGTTAAGTTTCGTGAATGGTAGCTGCTTTCCTTGTCTGTGTTATTTATGTAATCGTTCGAGTTTCTTTGTTACTTTTCCGAATTAATGTATTTTCTTTCTTTCTTTAAAAAATAAAAAATTTAATAAATAATTTCTTGTTGATGATATTTGAATGGCTGAAAACTTTATACAAGGTTTTATTCACTGAGATTCACGGTTGACCTTGCATCAGTCAGTATGGCTGAGCGCTGCGGGCTCTCTGCCCTTTATCTCAAAAACAGTTGGAAATACGAACAATTTTTAACACAATATTTGTTCGAAATGTTGTGCTCTACAATTTTGTGATAAATTACATCACTGGAGCATACGGACTTTTTGACATTTGACCTTGAATAACTTACGACGCGGACACGAGTTTAAGGGGCTGTTTCATCATCCATTGATTAGTGTTAACTGACGGTTAAATGTGATGCCGTCTCCGTCTATTCGAACAAAACAAATAGAGACGGCATCACATTTAACCGTGGTGAAACAGCCCCTTAGTATAGCGTCCTAAATCTTCTATCACAGTGAGTGCTACCACTCGATCCCTCAAGCGAAGTATCAAGCTCGAAGCTCTTCATCGTCGTCTTTGCCTCAAGATCTTTTGTACCTTTTGACGCAATCAAATTGAAGCCCTATGCTTTTAGCATAAGGTTTCCAATTCACAAAAAATAAACCAGTCCATAAACCTACGTTCCGCTTGCAAAGCCATCTGAATTGAACCCAGTTACTTTTGAAGTTTGAAATTTGAAACCTCTCTGGTGCTATCAAAGCAAATGGTGGCATTAGGAATAATCATGAAAGGGTTGCCGTTGGAACGGTGCTTAAGAATTAAGAGACAAAGGGAATTAGGTCGTGGGGGGAGGCGGCATTTTAAAGCACCTGAAATCGATGGGATTGCATGAACAGAAGAATATGCGAGAGTGCGGTTGGAGAAAGAAGGAATAGGAGTAGGGTCCTGTTTACGTTATTCCAGTAAAATCGTTCCAGTAATCCAGTAGGATTACACTGCGTGCTCGCTCGATCTCATGTAACTCGTTAGGATTGCGATCCGGCAATGTATCGCTACTAAAACGATTTTACTATAGATTAATGTAAACAGGTTCTAAGAAGCTTTTCTGAACATGAAACCACCGTGAGACTAACTCATATTAAATGATAGTGTATCGGATAACTCACGTCTGAAATCGAGTTTAGCTTGACATGTTTCGGGCTATTCCGTAGCCCTTCCTCTTACAGCAGCCGCTGAATCGCGTTACTCCTTGAGGAATACTACGGATTAGCCCGAAACATGCCGAGCTAAACTCGATTTCCAACGTGAGTTATCCGATATACTATCATTTAATAGGATCTAAGAAGCGTCTACGGTGACGTGACACTTGATTTTTCTAAAATTATTACCAAACTTTTAAGTGTCAATAGAAAGGAAAAAATCCTTCGTTACAAAACTTTTTAAAATAAACCTAAAACCCGACTGCCTTAAAAAACTTTAAAGTAAACACTAAAAACAAATCTAGTAGTCTGGAACTCTGTGAAGTTACTTAAAGCACTGTGAAGTTACTTGTACCATTACTTATTCTGTGCTTAAAGTTCAACGGTACCCATTCAAAATGGTGACAATGAAATTCTATGAAATTCTTGTCTTCGAAACAAGGGAACACCCAGCAAATAGACTTTAATTAGTCCACACAAAGAGCCAGACACGTAGCCCCGTCTCGACATGTCAGCACCCACTATTTCCCACCGCCACGCCAGAGCAAATATGTAGACAAAAGATTCTATACAACCAAGGTTATACACGTAGCGGTACCAACCAATACTGCGGTTGTGTGGTGCGATGGCGCCGCGCCTCGCACCGGCACAGCGTCAGTAACAACACCTACAAGGCTATAGTTATATATAGTAGAGTCTGGCGCCTTTTTTATAATCAATAAAAAATTAAAGCTTTACGGTTAGAAAACCAATGCACTGTAAAATTCAAATTGTACACAAAAAACTACTCAAAAAAAACGAATTAGGGATTTTGAACGTCGTCTTCGTCGCTACCCTAAAACGACGGAACACCACACACTCCGGCCAGAAGTCGGAGCGCAGGAACATCTGCTGGTGCTTGGCAGGCACTTGGAGTCTAAATGAGCTGAAATTGTTAGCCCTTTGAGACTCGAGCGGGAGGATGGACAGCTCTAGCTGGGCTCCTTGTAATCGGCGCTGTGCCGCCTCGCGGACGTGCTCGAACACCTTCTCAAGCGTTGTCTGCTTGTCCAACCGAGACAGGTAGATATGTCCACCCTCGGTACTGCAGCTTGAATACAGCATGACGCTGCAGGAACGCTCCCACGCTGATTGCGATTGCGCTTCGATCATATCAGCCGTAGAACATCCACTGTTGAAAAAAGGACGGCTGCTTTGGTTGCAAGTGGCCTGTATCCACCATGAACCTGCTTTAGCCAGGCCATCCGACCATCTCGTTGGTCAGCCTTACGACTCGAAGCCTCCATTCGAGAACTTTTCGGCCCCAACGGCCATCTCTCCTCCGTGCTCTATGGCCTGCGCATTGCTTCTTCTAGGGTGTTGACGGTAATTTGAATTATTCCGTTACTGATTCGTCAACGTGACAAAATGTCCAGGTGAACGTATTACTAGTTAGCACGCCATTCGTTTTGTTTGGGAACATAATTATGTGCATAGGATAGAAGCAAGGAAAAAGGTTGCAATTAATTGTTCAAACCGCGATGTTAAACGAGTATCTAAGTAACTCTTACTTATGTCTTTGCAAGGCAGCGGTGCCGCCGCGCCGCCATTTTCCCCCAACACATTCACACGGCTAACCGATCCATTAGTGCGCGTTTGCACGGATTACGCCCCCTTCTTATGTTGCCCTGGTACCTGCGACGACGTTTCATTACCTGTCTTCAACGAATACGAGTTTCATTAAGCGGTGTTTCTACTGGGATTTAGGCTGACCACATACACTCGTTTTCCGGAATGATTTTCGAATATTTAGCGCAGCAAAAATACCCAGGAATTGCTACTACTTGCTAAAATTTCATGTCTCTTAGATTAAGCCAAGACTATGCTGATGATTTTGATTTAAAAAATATCTAATCAATTTAATTAGCCTTCAATGCGTTGAAATATCGGGAACTCATCAAAGATAACCATGGTCTCCGGACTCTCCGGTAACAAATATATCTAATGTAATTAACCGTGAATAGTTAAAAACTGCAAAAGTTACCTTAGTGACAAGATGGATTAAGTATATTACACGATTCGGACGTGGTACAGTCAACATCATAAATAAGTGATCACTTTTGTACCTTGTCACTTTAACGTCATGTTTGAAAAGCCATACGAAATTGTGTAACGACTGAAAGCGACAAGGTACAGAAATGATCACTTATTTATGACGTTGACTGTACAGCTTTGGAAACTGGGTTACTATTTATAAGAACCTCCTCCTTTTTTTAAGTCGGTTAAAAAAGTAATATGGAACTTTTCCGTTTAATCAGGAAAGCGATTATCGTCCGACATTCGAAGAGCTCAATTCGAATACGGAAATCGAATCACAAAACGAGCGTATGTGGTTAACCTTAGTTACAGTACAGATACCTAACCCTTCCATATTGCGGGTGACCAAAGATATTGTACTTAATCATCAACTGTATTGTATGTACATAGTTACGATTCTGTGTTCTTGTTCATAAAATGTTCCTAAAGTAGAATTATTTCGATTAGGACCAAAGAACTAAGAGGAATTTAAATGTTACGCGAAACGTCTATATATACCTATGGCTAAGAAGCCAGTACCCCTAGTGTAAGTTTTCGGTTACAAAATACGCGATCGAGACGTATTTTGTAACCGAAAACTTACACTAAGGGCACAGTTAAGTCTGTACCTAAGTTATTTGCTCAAAAACGGTTTTTTTTTCAGAGTTTTCACTTAAGGTGCTACTACTTAAGGTCCGTTTATATCTGCAGACATTGAGCGTGCCAGACACGTGCCGTGGCAGAATAAATAATATTCTTCTATACAGTGTCTATTTACGTATTTTTTATCTATCGTTGGCAATGATGGTCTTTCCGAAAGCGCTGGTAGTTTAAAAAATGACGTGTAAAAGTGCCCATTGCGGCCTATTTACTGAATAAATGATTTTGATTTTGTTACACGGCCGCGCAGACGCCGACAGACACTTAATATAATAAATATTATTTTGTCTGAAACGGCACGTGTCTGGCACGCTCAATGACTGTAGGTATAAACGGACCTTTATCTTCATTTAGTAAACCCATGTAAACACCAAATATAAGTATATCATTGGGTGGAGGAGAGGCGAAAACAGGACGATTGATCCTGAAAAGAATACATGGCACAAATATAGCATTTCTATTCATTTTTATACAAGATGTTTACTTATGTGATCCAGACAAACATATGTGTAACAAAAACAAGATAAACCTGATCTTTATTTTATTTACTTCAAACCTTCCTCAAACTAAAACAAAGGAACCTCTGCAGCCTCCCCCTTATCACTTACAGGGGTGAGTTGTAGCCGCGATGTACCAGGGCCGCATGAATATTGTAGCACTTCATATCCCGAGCCGGGTTAGGTGTCCCTTGGTCCATGTTATCAAAGCTAATGGCCATAGCTTTGAATTTCATAAAGTGACATGTATACCTAAGTTCAACGGCTTGGCTCATAGTTGATATAGAATAGATAGATGCAACGACTTTTAACAAGTTTAGTTCTGCCTAGATTTGGCTATTCTTTGAGTTATTTGTAGGATGGGATTTAGAATCTTCAAAAAATGATCATAAGCTAGCTAGCATTAAGCCGTTGTCGCCGAGTGGTTTGACCTATGGCTTCTCAAGCAGAGGATCGTGGGTTCAAACCCCGGCTCGCACCTCTGACTTCTAGAAACTCATGAGCTTTACGGTGAAGGAAAACATCGTGAGGAAACCTGCACAAACCTGCGAAGCAATTCAATGGTGTGTGTGAAGTTCCCAATCCGCACTGGGCCCGGGTGGGAACTACTGCCCAAGCCCTCTCATACTGAGCGGGGGCCTGTGCTCAGCAGTAAGATGTATATATGCTCGGATGATGATGATGATGATCATAAGAACTCTTTAATTAGCTAGAGAAGACGAAGCATCTACGAAACCTTTAAAAGATATAATACGCGGAAACTTTTATCAATATTTTTCTTTGCCATGCGCCCTACAAAACCAACATTGAAGTTCCTTCGTCCAATTTCCAGAGCATTTCTTCAATATTCCAAGCTCTAAACTAAGCTGAAAGTTTGAGGAAACCATCTTAAGCAAACTACGGGTAGTAGATAAGCGCTGACTTGCGGAAATTAAGCTGGATCTAGACTTTGACTTAACATTTCAAAAGTTAAGCGTCCGAGTGCCCATCGTTGTCCCAGTACAACTACTGAGACGTCTAGTGAAGGCGACTAATGTTTAGTAGATGTGATAGCAGGGTGCCATCCATTGGGCATCAATATGTCGAGCATTGGGTTTTTTAATCTTATTTTGCAACATTGACAAGTTTAGAAATATGATCAATGAGGCTTAGCGCCTCTGCCACTATTACATAATCTTTGCTTCTACATCGCCTCGCTTCGAAAAGAAACTCGGCTTCGCTATGGACTTATGTTATGTTGACATCTTTTTAGAGTTCCCTAGTCCTACAAGAAGCCATTATAGTTTCATGTCTGTCCGTCCGTAAAGAACTGTAATTTTTCATGAGTATAATAATAACGTAGAAAACAATTTTTGATATGTCTTACAAAAACATAGGTTAGCAAAGAACGTTATTCGATTTAGGAATCAGAGATAGAAAAATTATAACAAGTTTAATGTACATCCAATTAATTGTGTCAAGACTGCCTACTATAAAAAGAGCATATTTGTAATGACTGCAAAACTGTATAACAAACTACCAGATACCATAAAAAATCAAAGTATAAAATTCTTTAAAAGAATTTAATTAATTTTTTTTAAAGATAATGTATTTTATGATATAAATGAATTCTTAGAATATGATTTTACGGTATCTAATGTTAGTAAGTAAATGAACTTTTATTAATTTTAAGAAAATAATATTGCACGCCTGAGAAGCAGATTATAGCAGTTCTTTTCAATATGTTTTCCAACTTCACTGTTATGTACCTATAATTAACAATAAATTATTTGAGTTTGAATAGGAAATCGAATTGTAGGAGCATGCTCTTGTCAGAGACGGTGGTGGAAAAAATCTTTGCCCTGCAGTGGGACATTTAATAAGCTATAAATATAATTCGACGACTCCTGTACTCGTAATTCCGGTAGTAACGTTCGTAACAACACAAACATTAATATCCAGTTAGTGCTGTGTGTTTGTTCATTTTTTACACTTTGATTTACGAGTGCTTTGACTCTTGCTTTACTTTTGTTTGCAAAGCGGATTCCGGGTTTGATGAATTCGTGTTTTGGCGTCTGAAGGCCATAAACAATATGACGCGTTTGGAAGGAAACAGTCGGGAAACTGGAGCAGTGAAATAAAGGCTATTTTGTAGTGTTGCCGTGAAATGATCTCTCGCGAAAATGGTTAAAAATGATGACAAAAGAAGCTTAGTTTCTGCAAAATTGGCTCCAAATGTAGTTAAACGTATGGAACATTAACTAGTTCTAAAATGGCAGTCGCAGCCCCAAGCGCAGCCAAAACTAACAACTAACTGGCTAAAAAGGTTACACTGATCTTTAGTTGCACATGAGTTTGTAATTCAAATTAACAACCAGGAAACCGATTTTTAAAATCTTGTGATGTACGCTTTAAATATAACTGAAACTGATCAAAATCCGTGTATTGTTACAAATCTACAAGTCAAATTAAATCGTCTACTAAATTGATAACATCTGTGAAAGGTAAGGCTTGCTAACCGTTTTATATTCTCCGGACATATCGCTTTATAACGTGTTCTGTGACATTCTTTATTTTTGAAGCGCCTTGAGCGAACTTGTTTATTTTAAACTTGGTTGTCATTTTTACAATCCTCACCCTCGTCACGGGTAAACACCATAACCATGGATACGAACCTCTCGACCTCATCCTCCTAACACTCGCGAGTGTTACGTCCTGTTTTTGAAACAACTGTCCCGTAGCCTCTAACGCCCGCGCGGGCGCATGCGATCGCATTGACCATCTCTTTTCACCCTCATCCTAGTCTGTGTGTCAAAAAGAAGTGGCGAATGAAAACGATTGTGATTCCAAGTGTGTTTGACAACAAAGCCTCTGGTTTTTCCAATTTCGATAGTTTTAAAATTTTAGTAGGCAACCCTATGACGACAGTCTTAAGCCGCATCCACATTAATCTGTCGTGTTGTTTATGTCGTGTCGTGACGCATCAGAATTGTATCAGTTTCATACATTTTATACGAGTATGGTTGCATTCAAATTTATCTGATGCAGTGTGTTATGTTGTGACGGCTTGTGTTGTGTCGGATCACAAGCGCGCAAGCTAGAGAGAGAGAGAGAGCATCACACACAACACGACAGATAAAATTGTGAATGCGGTCATGCTTTATGTTGATATTCATTCATACGCATTTTTTCCTAAAAAAGTTTTTTTGGCCGTCGGATACCAGGGCAGCATAGCTGTTAAGGCGTTTACGTGCAGCCGCGGGCGTCGTCTGGGACGTGACGATATAGATGGCAATAGCGGGATTGTCTATCTCTTTTATGGCCTAGGACGTTATTACGAGGGAGAAATGTACGGCCTAACATGAGATCGGCGATAAGGGGAAACTGTGACTGAAACACATTGGCTGCGCAAATGTGACTCCTTAAGAATGGACAACTACGGGACAGAAACTTGACTTTGTCGTCCTCTAGCTTTCCTCCAGCAGCGGTTGAGATATTTATTTCAAAAATGTCACAATTACACTTGGAGTGATTTTTATGTACTTATAACAGAAGAATAAAATTGTAGGTAAGGCACAGCTGGAAAGCTATTGTTTGGCGTGAGTGCATGTATTGAAGCGTTTGAGAATTAAGCCACGAGAGTAACAAAGCCACAAATAATGGTTATATCTAATAACACTGTACAAAAACACACCATAATATATCAGGTTTACCTATAATTTTACTAGCGACCCGTCATTGCTTTTCTAGGGTACAATTTAAAAAAAAAAGTTTCTAATCAAAGGCACTTCACATTTTTCCACATACCAATTAATCTGTCCTCTTTTCATCAATCAGTTTAAAGCGGTGCACTATAACACTCAACGTCTTCTTTGTCATAAAAGTCAGCATATTTTTCTCAATTTTAATGCAAGGACATAAATCACGGAACCCGCTCGAGAACTCGCTCTCCTCTAAATCAGATGCGGAAGCGACAACGTGTCTATAGAACATGTCTGAAGGCAAGCTCTAGACAGGGTTGCCAAACCTCCAATAGATTTAGCTTGGTTTTATCTCTTGGAAAGCGCGTGTTAATATCCTGCGATCAATTTGAAATCAAGTGCCGTAACCGCACCCTACACCTCAATCCACTCGTGACCACAGCCGCAGTGTGGTCGAAACGTTTAGGTAATTTTGAAAAGTTTGAATTTATCCCGCTTCCTCAACTAACTTCAGTAAACTAGTTGAGAAATCAAGATAAATGCGAACTTTTCCGACAAAATACGATGGCAAAACATCTGTAGTGATTCGTCCCGAAATATATTCATTAAAACGTGTACTTTTGAGTTTAAACCAAAGCTCCGTCTCCCAGTATCGAGGTTTAAAAGCATTACATAATGAAGAATGAAGTAAAACAATTTATCGTCAGAACGTTTATTGAAAGTATTAATTTAAAACAGCGAAGCGGTAATTAAAACGCAAAACATGGAGTGACGACTGTTGAAACAGATGCCGCGCGAAAAGTTATTTTGCAATTGAACTTCTAAACAGACGATATAAATTCATGAAACTCGGGCTTTTAGTTCGCTCGCCGGAGATTGAACATGCTGTATATAACTGACATAACATTGGAGTCGGGCACTACGTCACAGCATTGTTATATCCTCCTAAGTCCTCGCGTACGTAAGGATCAATTAACACTAAAAATAATGGCCGAATGTACTTTATAAAATACAAATTGTTCATTGAATAAAGAATTCTACGAATTTTGAAATAATATCCAAAATAACAAAGCAGGTCAACCACGTCTAGGTCTTAAGTAGGTACTAAGTTTGTTAAAAAAAACAGGACTCGGGAGGTGCGCACAACGATCAAAATAATGCTGGTTTCTTGTAGGTACTTGTAACGCATTCTTCGTGGCAATAAAGCAGCAATGAGGGCTATCGTTTTTTGTCTTACTAGATGGCGCCACTGTTGCGTGACGTTAAGTGTGGCTTTTAGTCTGTATTACGGGCGTGAAAACAAAGTTTAGATTAAAATCATATTTAATACACCTTAAAACCGTACCATAAAAATATCGAGCAACCACAGTGTTGCGTAGTCCCGTTTTGTTCGGAGAAAAAGGGATTAAGTACAAAAGTTTCCGAAAGACAAAACTGTCTCAAAACAGACAGTAACGTATAATTGCCATAATTAATTTCAGGTAATGCAAAATATTCACAAAATTATTCTAATCATAAATAAACCCGCGTATCTCACCCAAAAACTGAGATTTGACATTTCGGAATTCGGCGAATTCATCAGGCGATAGCCTCATTACACTGAGTTGTTCGCCGCATGCTGCATGCGTGAGGCGATCGCAAGAGTGTAAAAAACACGGTAGTCGGCCGCATTCGGCGAGCGATAGCAGAGCTGGCACCGCCTTAATATGGCCGCCGCAGTAGACGGACAGACTAATGTAAAGACGACGTTCGTTCGCCGAAGTAGTTTGAAACAAATTCGGCGACCGCATTAGGTGAACGACGCAGTGTAATTGTCGCTTAATGCTTTTTCCAAAAGAACCGGTAAATAATAGGCTAATCACCTAACACACAAAATGTACGGAACAACATAGCTTTTTAGGGTACCGTACAGCAAAAGCAATAAAGGGAACCCTTATAGGAGCACTCACATGTCTGTCTTTCTATGTATTTTTTTAGTTTATTTTTTAGAAATTACTTGGCAGAAATTGCATCATAGGCTCGCGACGTCGAAGTTCCCAAGACGATCCCATAGAGCTTATGGGAACGGAAGCAATACCATGCCCTCGGTACCGCTCTGCTTTCAGAGCATGACATGAGTGCGTGAGAGCTAACTTTGGGGGCGGCAGACGTGAGCTTGCCTTTGGAATCCAAAAGCTTAATGGTTACTTGACCTGAAATGTATATTTCAGTATTTTTTTTTATTTATGACGGTGGAAGCATTCTATATTTCCGCTGAACGTAGATATACTCATAGTTAGTGTTTAGTTATGTAACTAAGGGACCCCATTCATCCCTGTATTATTATTATTTTTTGTATTTTTTTATATAATTGTATACTGTAGTTTTTAAGTATTTTATTTGTAATTATGCATAATTACTACGTAGTGGCAACCCTGAACTAACTTAGACGCGACATCTCCGCGCTCCAGTTGCGACTGTGATCCAGCATTCAGCCTCTGCCTCGTTATGCTGCCCTAGTACTTTGTTAAGATAAGCGGCATTATTTCCTGAAAAGCGGGCTTAAAACGTGGTTTGAAAAGCGTTTTCTGAATGAAAAGGAAATGTGGTTTTATTTGGCCGTTTTAGAAAATTTGTTGACAGCTCGCTTAACCAACGCTTAACTATGTTAGGTTTAGGGTTGACAGTTCCATACACCTTGACATAATTAACCCTTCACTGCGCTGGTAATTAACCCAACGTATAAATCCTTTAAGCCATGGTAGCCTAGAGCTAGCTAAATAGTCACCTTGGCCTCACAAGCAAAGGTCGTGGGTTCAATGATTCGGAATGAAACCTCTTCGTTTTTCGAAATTTGCGAAATTACATTTGAAATTCACCACGAGCTATGAGCTACGGTGAAGTAAAACATCGTGAAGTAACTTGTATAAACTCAATGGTGTGTGAGATTCCCAATCCGCACAGGGCCCGCACGGGAACTTTTACGGTCCAAGCTTTGGTCCAAGCCCGCTCATTTAATTACGAAAAACAAAAACCAGTCTGCCTTAAAAAACTTTACATAAAAACTAAAAAGGAAAATAAATCGTCTGAACTGTGTAGTTCCATGCACAGTTGGGACCCATTCAAAATCGTGACCAGCTCAAAAATTCGCAGTAATAGTCCCTACTTCACCATACAAACAGTTTACCAGCTTTTCCGGAACAATAGAATTTCCCAAGCAAATGTACTAGGAAGACAGGAACACACTGGCATGCACGACACGTCTTTATCTTGATCATCGTACGTGCGTTGCAAGTTGTATGAGTTACATGAAGAGGATGTAACTTAGATTATGTTACGCCTTTACTAGGGTTAAAATAAAATAGGGTTAAAACTGCGAGTCATGCTTGCGTATCGGAGGTTCCGAGGCAATTTTTTTTTTTACAAATAATGGCGGTAGGTTCAGTTCTCGTGAACGGGTTGGCTGACCGGACTGTTTTCCCAATAAATCTATAACAATCCAGTGTGTGTTTGTCCGTCTTTCACGTCAAAACGGAGCGACGGATCGACGTGATTTTTGGCGCAGGGATAGTTTATGGGCCAGAGAGTGACATAGGGTACTTTTTATCCCGGAAAAATGCAGTTCCCGAGGCCACTGCGCGTGATAACCGAATTCCACGCGGGCGAAGCCGCGGGCAAAAGCTAGTGTTTCCATAATTTATATTTTTTTTATGATTTGTCGAGGGTTATTACGATGCATCATCATCATCATCATCCCGGCCTATATACGTCCCACTGCTGGGCACTGGCCTCCTCTCAGAACAAGAGGGCTTGGGCCATAGTTCCCACGCAGGCCCAGTGCGGATTGGGAACTTCACACCACCATTGAATTGCTTCGCAGGTTTGTGCAGGTTTCCTCACGATGTTTCCTTCACCGTAGCTCGTGGTAAATTTCAAATGTAATTCCGCACATGAATTTCGAAAAACTCAGAGCTGCGGGCCGGTGCGATTACGATGCATACAATATCATAATTATTAGAATTGTCAATAATTTACTTCAATAGCCAAAGCAAATTGGTTTAATTCTTCGTAAATGGTTAAACTGATCAAAATGCTGCTGGATTGTAAGTTTCTTTGCGAATATTATTATTTTTTGTGCTTCTTGGTACATATTTCGATAAGAAACAAAGTTTTTTTAACAATCGGTGGTAAGGTAAATGTATGAGTGTACCATCAGCCAAATATGTGGTCTACCACCGTAAAGTTGATGATCGTTTGCATGTCTTCTTTAAAAAAATATGGCTCTGTCCATCGGAGGACAATTTTGCCAGTGTCTAGTAGTTTTTGCCGTTGTACGGTAAAAAAATTCTCCGTTTGCATGTCATAAAACAATAATGCCAATAGACGTGTCTGTCAACTTGAAAGTTCGACTTTAGCGACATATTCATTTGATAGGAACTTGTTTAAAAATTGATAGACCACTTATTTGGCTGATGGTACATACGTCACTGTCCCAATATTTCCCATCTTTAATTTTATGCCATTAGCAAAGGTGACAGCAGGGTGTCATCTATTGGGCATTAGCGTGTCGAGCACTGGGACGATTACATTATTAGGTTTATTTCTCTTACTTATGCCGTTAGATATTGCTGCTTTTGATTCCCACGGTTTTTGTATAAAAGTACAGTTATGACTGCAAGAACTTAGAGTATGAAATTTTCACTATCAAGAGATGAATAACAGTAAAATATCGATCACATTTTTGCGATTCACAAATCAGTTTTTAACCCCCGCCGCAAAAAGAGACCGCTATGTGCGCGTGTGTCTGTGGCACCGTAGCTCTGAAACGGGTGGATTAGGTATATTTCATCAAAATAGGTTCAGCCGTTTTTGAGATACCTATTGAATTTTGAAGTGACAAAGTCGAGAGTTTTCCAACTTTTTGTTTAGCAGGTTATTCAGCATGCGATATGTAACAGTCACTGGCAACAATATCTGACACGACAAATTGTGTATAAATTCCTGATAATATGACTCTTTTTCTAGGGCCTAACCACCTGCCTGTTTTTTGCACGCTGAAGCAGGTATTAGATAGATATTAATGAAGGTGGTAAAGTTGAGGTAACTAAAACACGTAACAGGTTGGAACTTTTGTGCTACTAATGTAATGTTGACATCCCATACATTTGCCAAATACGGTATTTGACTATTTTGTATATGTTTTATAAATTAAAACTACACAATGCCTGTTATCGAATAGAAAAACAATTTTTAAGCTACCTTTACAAATAACAAAGTTATAATGGTTTGAAATTCAAGATTAGACAGAGAAAGACATACTGGCATGTGACGTCACACGCCAGTAGCGCCATACTTGCTGCATAGAGAAAAGCGTTTGAGAAAGAGACAGGTATATAGAGTTTTCAAAAAATCACTATAAATCCAATTTTCAACCGATTTAAATTTTCTCTTCGCTAAACACTATCTGTATATCTATATTTTCATAAAATATTAAGATATGGCAAAATCAGGAGTTGTCAAATACCGTATTGAAATGATTATGAAAATGTTCCACCCTAATACGCGATTCAGTTACCTCGAATCGAGTAGCATTCAGTAGGCACGTTGCGTTGCGATGTTTACGCTGCAAATCCCGCATCCCGGAAGTATTTATAGACGTAAGTGGTTGGACTGGATACATTGTTTAGCGCTGTTACGTGCGACGTTTCTATTGCTACAGCTAGGAATTGTTGAGGACCATTCAGGGTTGTCGTGGTCGGGATTTGGCGGGATTCTCCCAAAAAATAATTTTATCAAGGGGCTACCCGAGGTTTTCATCGATTTTTGACAAGTTTTGAATCGTATCTCCTACTTTTGCACTACAGATAGAATTATAAGTCAAACGGCTATCGGTTCTCCAATCTTTTGTCTCCATTTTTGTCTACCGGATTTTGAAAAAATGAATACTTAATTTTGTATGATTTTTTTCAACATTGTCTGATAAAACACTTATTTCGTATCTCTATTGACGTGAAAGATGTAACATATACGAAATCTACATATTTGGGTTCGTTTTTGACGTCTCTAAAAAGTGGTCGAGGGTTTTCATTTGAAATTAATTATAACAAAAGTTATGGCCATAAAACCAGTTTTTGGCCTAAAATTGTTGAACTTTGATGCCAAATATCTCGAAAACAATGAACTTTGGAAGTAAATATGGGATACTATATTGCTTAAAGCCGTTGCTGTTAATATAATAAGCTACAAAAATCATTAGAAAACTAAGGAATTCAGATCGAGGGGCATTGGGGCATGGGATGGGGAATGTGACGTTTCCATTCTAGAACTTTTCGGTCCCAACGGCGTCTCCTGCTTGGCCTGCCCATTGCCACTTCAATAAGCTAATTCGCTTGAAGCTTCATGAAAGCCGCTTCCAAATTTCATCTAAATTTGTCTAGACTCTAACAGCCTTATTAATAAACGTGGAGTAGAGTAGGTTTAACTTTAATTCGAGGTTGAACTTGAGATTAGTAAAAGTCAGTATTAATAAACAAGAAGTAAGGAAAGAGTAAGCTAATCCAGGCTTAGTCTCGGACTAAAACTTAATCCTTGGTGATGCCTAGTTTAACGATGGAGTAATATTGGAGTAACCTAACTTTTCTGTTTCGATTGATGGTTGTGGTTTGCCTGTGGATTTATTTGAAATTCATTGTAGTAAATTTATTTACCTAACCACTATTTTGCATGCAAATAGCATAGTATAGCATGGATTATTATGCCGAAGATTTGCATGTCGTACAAGAGCTTGAAGAACTCGAGGAATTAGAACAGGAGGTGGTTAGGTTAGGTTAGGTTAAAATTATACAAAGTCCGCAAAAATCTTTTCGAGCTTTCAGAACACGAATTTAAAACTAAATACCGATTTAGACGTGATACTGCCAATTTCATAGTTGATATGGTGAAAAATAAGTTAGCAGGTGATGCGAGAGGTGGTCACATACCGCCTCATATCAGTCTTAACTGCCATAAGAGTCTGGGGCCGTGGTATCTTCGTGTTTACTAAATTATTTTTAACGTGTATTTAATTAATATGCGATCTTTATTCAACAGTTTCAGTTTCATTCAGTATTAATCCCGTAATAACAAACAATGATGTTGAAGTGACTGTAGGGCTACTACGAAACTCAACAATCGAAGTTCGTATCATACCGTCCCTCTCGCTCTCGTATTAAATAGTATAAGTGTCAGAGGGACCGCACGACACGAACTTCGAGTTTCGTAGTAGCCCTGCTGTTTTCAAAAGGCTGACAATGCAAATATACATGTACTGGTGGCCAGTGTCAGAACTAATTACCACTACACTTACACCATTGTGACTATAACAAGAGTGAGCGAGATACACTACAAAACAGCGCCATGCTCGGCCGCATGTTATATTTGGTTCTTTCTACTTCGGATGGGGGTTCATACCACAGATTAAAGACATTTCTTGATTTTTTTCTGTGGTTCATTCCTCGTTCATTCAATGACTCATTCTTTTATTTTTTTCTCACGCTGGGTTGCCATTGTTTACGTCATAGTCTAGGTTTAAGAAATGTTTAACTAATACCTCGCTAGTCCATGTTTATTAATACAATTTTAAAACTGACTTAATACTTATTTAGTCAAGGAGTAACTAGTCCAAGTGTAAGTTCGGATTAAATTCGAATTAGATGTTTTTTATTAATAAGGCTGTAAAGGTTTTAACATAAGTCCGTCGCCTAGTTGGAAATCAGTTACTGTCCAGCTGACCTAATTTGGCAGACGCTCCGATGACTTCTACAGGAAGTAAAGACACTTGTCAATCGAATGTCAAAGACTCAAAACGAACATCAAGTCAAAGCTTATCAAAGAAACATTTATAATATAACTAAGCTTTTGCCCGCGGCTCCGCCCGCGTGGTATTCGGTTATCGCGCGCTGTTCCCTCGGGAAGTGTGCATTTTTCTGGGATAAAAAGTAGCCTATGTCACTCTCGGGCCCATAAACTATCTCTATGCCAAAAATCACGTCGATCCGTCGCTCCGTTACGGCGTGAAAGACGGACACAATTTCGCACAAACACTTTCGCATGGATGGATACATATTATGTTCATTCATTAGAAAGAATAATATTTTTAATGGACATCACCTAAATATTCAAGACAGCAGTAATGAGTACCAGGAGTTCATAACTATTCATAAGCAGGAAACACTTGACGGTCAACCAACAAACAGAACTCTCAACGACTGTAACGAATCAATCGGGGTTCCCGAAAAAGTGGAGCAACTCTGTGAGTCATCGCGAGCGGACATTGACTCATGGTAGGGCTGGCAATTATATTTAAATAATAAATACGTAATAAGATTATGTATATATAATCGTCTTCTAAGAACCTTCATGACAACTAAGTATCTTGGTAAAAACGTGTGATGGTTTCCCCATACCTTGCACACCATTGAGCTGGAGCACCTACGGAGTTTGTAGTTCGTAATTGTGAGTGCTACTGCGCACTCTCACATTAGGTCCTTAGCCTTTTACGATACTCTCGGGAAGAGATGGGTCCGTCCTTAAAATTATAAACGGGAATAGTTTCAATATTGTTTGTATTTGGCGTATACAAGCGATCAATGTTTAAAATAGTTATAAATCAGATTGTTTAAATTGTTCGTTTGATATTTTTCTTCATGCCCTAGGGCACGCACGTAACAACTTGAATTTTGAAGGAGATACATTTTCCTTTTCAGATTCATATCCTTAAAAACTACCAAACATTTATTTAAAAAACTTAAATAAGGAGTTAGGGATCAACCCGTCCTTGAACTTTTCCGTTTGTAACCTATCTTTATTTCCTTTTTTTTAAGTTTTACTAGTACTGCTACTAATTTAACTCGGAAGGGCAGCAGTGCCAACCCTGCCAGCTGCAGCCTGGCTCCGCGCCAAGGTTGCCCAACGTCGCGACCCGCGGTTGGCGACACCTGGCCAACACCTGCTCCGCCTGACAAAATGTTTACCATCAATGCGAAATGCAACAAGTGCGTTGAGTTGACATAGTATCCTCTTGAGTGCTGTTGTCCTGGTATAATTTGTTTCATAGAGTCCTCATAGGTATCCCCCACAACGCAAAAAGAGGGGACAAAACCATGGGCGGAACTGGTCATAAATAAAATCGTTTTATACCGAACTAGGGCACTAGTGAACGGGGAGAGTATTTACTACCGGATATAAATGCTATCATAATATACTGCATCCCAATATAGTAGCGATACGGATCAGCTGAGTACTGGACTGGACTATATTTGCTGAGCCTGTTATAAACATACCTACACTCTTCATCAGCCGGAAGATTTCCACTGCTAACAAAGCCGTGCTGACCTAGTGATTTGATCTATTGCATCTCAAGCAGAGGGCCGTGGGTTCAAGCCTGGGCTGGCACCTCGTGAGCTTTTAGAAGTTCATGTGCGAAGTTACATTCGAAATTTACCACGAGCTTTACGGTGAAGAAAAACATCGTGAGGAAACCTGCACACACCGGCGAAACAATGCAATGGCGTGTGAAGTTCCCAATCCGCACTGGGCCCGCGTGGGAACTAAGGCCCAAGCCCTCTTATTCTGAGAGGAGGCCTTTGCTCTGCATAGGGACGTCTATAGGCCGTGATGATGAACAAAGGCTTCCTCTCTAAAACGCCACCCTGTACGGCAATTCGCCACTTCTTGGATCCACCGGTTGCCCATCACTCTTAATGCCATCAGTCCACCTAGTGGGTGGCCTGTCAACACATCTTCCGGTTCGTGGTCGCCACTCTAGAACCTTACTACCGCAACGGGTATTATTCTTCATTCACATTGACATTCGAATTATGCTCGCTCTGCTCGGGCTCGGGTCGTTAAACATCTCGTGTCATTATGGCTTGTTTTAGTCCCTTATTGAACAATCTCGGTACTAGAAATTCTAAACTAAAATAATCTTTATTTGACGTTATATATCAGTATAATTATATTATAATTATGTCTTATGTCAGTGACCATCTTAGATGACCCCACATTGCTAAATAAAAATAATGCAGGACAAGCTTTTTCAACCTTTTTTAGTCTCCGCACCGTCCTTTGAGGCCTCTCGATCCCAAGCAATGAAGTGACCTTAGATGAATGATTGGTCGCTCGCTCGACTAGATACCGGCCGGCGTACTTGTCATGCGGCAACAAATAGTACGCAAAATCGGCGTACCTGAGCCCGAGGCGAGTTAGCGCGTTGCAAACTGTGCGTAAGGTGCATGTCCCGAATTTTTGTTAAATTTTGGTCATAAACCGAAGTAAAATGCCAGTTTTCGCAGTGAACTGTTTAAAAATAATACTACAAGAAATAAGAAGGACACTGGGATCACATACCATCAGTAAATATCGTATATTTTCGAAATTACAAAATAAAATAACATGAACCCTAAACGCCATTCTGTGTTGCCCGCGTACACAAGAATCAAATTCCCGTGGTTGAGATTTTAATAAATTGAATTTTATTGTTATCATCATTAAATGATGATAAATTTTAATAACTTATTTATTTAAGTATCTAACGTAATTATTATATATACATAACCTAGTTCTATATTATTTAATGTTTATCTTTGTGATATTATACACTGAAGGTGTATAAATTGTTACCCGACACTATTTAATTAAGGGGTGAATGTGTCTTAAAATAAAAATGTTTTTCGTCTTCCCAGTCAAAAGCCCGATCAGCTGATTTACTTAGGAATTACGGGAAACGAAAAAATTTTTTTTTCGTATTTCTACCCATTTTCCTGAAATTTAAACTTTTTACCCGACTGCCCGAAGGAGGGTTGTTTTTCAAGCGTTGTATGTAAGTATGTATGTATGCATGTACCTAGTATGTATATTTTGTAAACAATTATTTTTATTTTAGTCTTAATTAACCTGTACATTATATTAGGTTTAACTATAGGTGCAACGTGTTAAGTACGCAAAACTTCCATGTCCATGAATTTTCAGTATATTTGTAAATTACAATTACGGAATTATATTTGAAATTTACCAAGAGCTTTGCGGTGAAGGAAAACATCGTGAGGAAACCTGCACAAACCTGTGAAGCAATTCAACGTATGAAGTTCCCAATCCGCACTGGGCCGCGTGGGAACTATGGCCCAAGCCCTCTTGTTCTGAGAGGAGGCCTGTGCCCAGCAGTGGGACGTATATAGGCTGGGATGATGATGATGATGAATTTGTAAATATTGAATTTCCTTAAATATATATATTTTTTAATTAAAAGTGAGGCCTGATCATTGATATACCTACCTACATCATACCTACCATTTTTTTAAAGAAGAAACCTACGCCTAACCTATACACAAACATATTAATACATTCACTCTTAATTACTTCTTAGTTTCTAAGTATTTCCCAAGATACATTTTGTAACCAGTAACTTAATAGACCACAGAATAATTTATTTCCCAATAATTCGGGTAACAGTGGAGCAGCTGGCAACATTCGTCACGCACACTAGCATCCTTGCAAATTGTCTTACACCGTTCTTACGCACACTACAATATTGAGTTGCCGCATTCACGAACGTTTTGTTTTTAGTTAGCGCGGTATCTAGTCGAGCGAGCGCGCGAGACCAATCATTCATCTAAGGAAGTGACTTTAAAATATCATCCCCTTTTTAATAAAACAAGCACTTACAACCTTCTGCGATATAGAACACATTTCCGCGCGGGTTGTAATTATTCTTTTAGGGGTTTTCCAAAAAAAAAGGGATATTTACCGTCGCTTTATCGTCGCTTCAAATGAAAACCCTCGACAAGTTTTGGAGACGTCAAAGACGAACCCAAGTATGTAGATTTCGGATATGTTAGATCTTTCACGTCAATAACACGAGATACGAAATAAGTGTTTTTTTCAGACAATGTTTAATAAAATCATACAAAATTAAGTATTCATTTTTTTTTCAAAATCCGGTATACAAAAATGATAAAAGATTGGAGAACCGGTAGCCGTTCGACTTATAATTCTATCTGTAGTGCAAAAGTAGGAGATACGATTATAAAATTGTCAAAAATCTATGAAAACCTCGGCAACGGGCAGGTTGTACAGATTTCAGTAGTTTGTACAGATTTCGTCGTGTTTCCTTTCACAGTAAAGCTCAAGGTAAATTTCAAATTTCGAAAAAACATCCAAACATACTATCACATCATTACACATTCATAACATGATCGCGGCTCCTACCCAACCCTTCCTCGTTTGAGGAACCCTCTCGGGTAAGAAAGGCTATTGACTGCGACAAGGATGCTCGGCGTATCTTCATACTCGATCTCTGATCCGCTAGGTCAAGAACGTACTCGTACAAAATGGGCTTAATGAAAGACTTAAAAACGTTCGAGATTTGTCTTTGTGTTTTGGAATTCTGATGCTCCGAAGAAAACTTTTTAGGGATCGTTTGAGTCCGATCTTCCGTCTTGTGTATCTCCCGGTAGCTCAATGGTACAATAGAAATAACTCGACAACCAATACTGCCTTTACCATAAGAGCAGAAGGGGCCCGTGCCCAAATGGATTTTATTAAAAACCGGCCAGGAGCGTGTCAGACACGCCCAAGAAGGGGTCTGTAGCCATTACGAAAGAATCAAGTATCATTTTCCAAGGATTCCATATTGTGTACGGAATCTTCCAAGTTTAGGTATATTTATACCTTAGGCTGCTATTTACTCTTAAGACACTTAAGCCGTTATATTTTTCCTGGTAAGTTTGATATAGGTACTTACTACCATCCTGAATTTTTTCAAATTTATCCACCCAATCACACAACAGATTACATTTTAAAGTTGAATATTTCACAAACAGATCACTGAATAGAAAAATCGTTTTGGCATTCCGCAATGGTTTTAAAAGACCTACCCAACGATACCCCACACTATAGGGTTAGTTGTGAAAAAAAATCACTCCCACTTTACGTCCATGGGAGGTACCTACCCTAAATATATAAATAATAAATACATATCATGGGACACTTGACACCAATTGATCTAGTCCCAAACTAAGCAAAGCTTGTACTATGTATACTTGGCAACGGATAAACACACTTAAATAGATTAATACATACTTAAATACATATTAATCATCCAAGACCCGAGAACAAATATTCGTATTATTCATACAAATATCTGCCCCGACTGGGTATCGATCCCAGGACCTCAAGGTTCACAGTCAGATTCTATAACTTGGTTAACCGGTTGTCTCCTTCTTAAAGTATATTGAACTCGTAATCGATCCTCTTAGAGCCAGAATCAGAAGCTAAAGTGTCTCACCAAAACTTTAATGTTTCATTCTAAGGACTTCATTCATCTATTCACAAGCTAAACAATACATTTTTAATTTTCCGTTAATTAACAGTCGGCGTCCCTCTGCCTGAGCGAGACGGGTGTTAATTGGAGGAGCTCGAGAGAAGCACGCTTGATATCTTATCTGTGGGCCCATTCAGAGTGAACAAGGGCCGAGGCTACGTCTTCGAGGCAGGCGTGAGCGTAAATTAACATAAATTCTCTCATAACATTTTCCCACTGAGGGAATTTCTCTATGTATAAGGTAACGGCGCCTATTACCGTGGTACTTAAGGAAGTTTTCAAATGAGTCCCAAAAATTAAGGGTATCAAAGCTCCTTAACAAACGAGAATATTTTTTTATTTAAGAGCGTTTATTGAACTTTCAGTGTCTTAACTTTTTGGGCTCGTTTTAGTTATTAGTATTTGATAAAATAATTATTGAAATCAAATACCCAATCTTCTATTACCGTGGTAATGGACAGGCTGTGATTCCATTACCGCGAATTGAGCTTCTATTATCGAGGGTATAAAAAAACGGCAATTTTCTACCATCGGTAAAAGGAACCGATACATGTTTTGGAACTTAATACCGAGGATTAAAAAAGGGTAATGGCTTTGGTTCTGTATAATATATTGTACATCAAATATTTTTTGAGAAAATTTAAATAAAAAACTAAAGTATGATTCGAATAGTGTATCCAGCCCATTGTATTTTATTATGCTCATGCCACCAGTTATAGTTTGATGTATGCATGCTGAGTAAAAGTCACAACTTTATCAAAAAAATCTGCACTTACGGTACCTAAATGTGAATTATTTTAACAGAAAATAAAATGTCACTCGGTAATAGGGACTTCTTTAAGAACCCTATTACCGACCCAAACAATTTAATGGGTCGGTAATAAATTCCCAAACATTCTATTACCGAGGGTTATGCGATCATACCATCGTTAATTGGCTTAATTTGGAGTATTGCAAAATCTAATTCCGACCTATAAAAACTATAGGATAGAGTTGTGTTTGAATTACAAATCAAATACACTTATTACATCCTTGGCATATAACCAAATTACATAACTGGTAAGTAAATATAAAATTTCATCGCAATATTAAACAACTTGGCAAAATAACGGTTTCTATAGAAACTACAAATTCAGTATTAAAGTTTTTGCTAAAATTAAGAGTTTGTTAATACTTTTCATACCACGGAAATAGTTTTTAAAGCGTGAATAGATCAAGATTGGAATAACTGTAACAAATTATATAAACGATAATTTATACCAAAAATAAAGCTTGAAGAACCAAAACTACCACTTTAACTATTACCGTGATATACCACGGTATTACAATCAACAGTTAAAAATGGCGCCTATCGCCGCTGTATTTATTTTCCATTTTAATCGATTTCCGGGCCCAAAATGTACAAAAAGTATTCAGAACTTGTACAAAAACTATAAAAAGCCATTTAAAAACCATAACATTAGTTCAATTGCCATAAATATTTTGTAAAACACTAAATAAGATTCGAGTCTGCTTGTATGTGGTGTCACGCGTTAGTATGGCAAATCCTCTTCCGTCGGTGCATTTCGAAAATCACGAATTGCGAGATTTTGATTCATTCACATACACTAGCGCTAATAGATATGTGAGTCGACTAAATAAGCTTTTATCTTGTAAAATATATTTTTTAAGAAATCTATCGGTTTGGTTATAAAATGCGTATTTAAATTGCCGCGGTGATGGCCGTCGATTTCGATACCCCGGTAATAGGCGCCGTTACCTTATTATGTACCTAGTAAGTCCAGAGTCCAGACTTAGGGCGGCACTTATCAAAAAATAAGTTATTAAAAAGGATGCTTCCACAAATCGTCGCAACCGAAACCTATAGGATAGCTAAGGTTAATCAGGTTGTCCTACAAACATGACATTTGTAATGAAAGTAGCTCCAATAAGAAATATTGTAAATCTTATTTTTAATGTCTATATCAGTGACCTTTAAAAAGTACATTTGGCAATAGACACACTGAGTACATTTTGCTTAGGACAGGCTCTGCTAACACTAGATATTCATAGATACTTACATATTTGTACGAAACCCAAGGCGCAAGATTGCGACTCACACTTTACTGTTTTTTTAAGAGTCGCACCCTAAAATCGGAGTGTATTGGGGCGGCAACTTTCCATAGACCTAGGACAACTCCTTAGCATTAATAAAGGTATTAAATGGACAATAACACATTATGGCATCATACATAATTTTATCTACATGCATATCATAACTTCCCTATTATATGTTCAGAAACGACTATCAAATGGCCTTTATTAAGAAACCTGGTATCTGCGGGTGCATCTTAATGTTCACATTAAAGTACAGTGCATCTTAAGTTTACATTAAAGTATCGGTAAACTTTTTAAACAATGCATATCTGTACGTATTGTAGAAAACTTATGACATGCATGTAGATAATAATTATTATTCAAATTCAAAGTCAAAGCCAAAGTCAAAGTCAAAGTCAAAATACAGGCCATATCTGAACATATTATAGAAAACATGATATGCATGTAGATAAAGTTATGTATACATAATTAGGCATTAAAACACTCGTGTGATCTTATTATAAAACCACACTCGTACTTTAATGCCTCTTATTATGCACCAGCCACATAAATAACTATTTATGATTCTTCCCAAAAACCGAACAACTCAAGGAACTGACGCTCACATTTTATAAGAAGTAATCTTAATTTTCCTGGACCTCGAGAAATAGGAAAAGTTGCGGAATTTCCGTACTTTGCCCCGTGCGGGAATTATGCGGAAGAGAAGTTGTGACGGTTTGCCGTCTGGGGCCGTTTAATAGGGGTTTAAATCACGACGAGACAAGATTGAGACAAAGAGTTTAATGGAGTCGATAATAGAGTATTGGTACATATATTCATCTCAGTCCGTTTCGTGAACGGTTTTATAATAGGACGTGGGCCCATTTCTACCCGTGAAATTTCTACCTGACATGAAAGGCGACTATACCCTTCACAAATTTAATTTTTAATATCAGCTTTTTTGCTGATTGTACTTTTTGTTGACTTTACTTGCATAGCACACCCAAACTACATTTGCATACCAATTTCAAGTCGACGCATTAACCGTTGAAATTTCCGTCTTGCGGAGACGATCCTGGCCGGACTACCAGATTATTGTATTGACACGCAATTTACATAAGTATGCCAAATTTCAAGTCAATCCGGCTACTGGAACTTGGTCGAATTTAACTTGCAAGATTTGACTATAGACAGACAACGGGACCGGTTTGACTAAATAAAAGCTTGTAATTGTAAAAAATAAAAATGAAATTATTAGTTAATCGAGTCTTTACACAAAACTTTTGTTATATCACATAAAGAAGCTTCCAAAATCTAAATAAGTTTATGTTAAAACAATAATTTTAAAGCTCTTTTTTTGTTGACTGTGCTTATTGTACCCGTAGACTGCTTCAAGTCAAATTTTATGTCAATTCAATCACTACAAGTTGATGAATTACACTTGCAAAATTAGACCTAACATAAACATAAAAGCAAACATTGCTTGTTAATTAGTAAGTGGTGTCATCATGACTGTAACAAAGAGACCACTTGATATGTACTTACGGAGTATCCATACACTTCCGGAGCTATTATAATCGGTGGATAAAAGCTGTACAGCACAAATTGAATGTCAGATTAAACTCTATTTCCAATTATCTAGGTCGCTATTAGCTTAGCTGTTGTCATTATCGCCGCGGCAAGGTCTACTACGAATTTTCATGATATCGAGTTTGAACCTAACGATTAAGATTGGATTAAGTTGAAATCCCGCGTAACTTCAAAAATGCATTTTAATTTTTATAAGCCATTTGATTATACTTGATTATACAATGATGATGACGATGATCCAACCGATTCGGCCATGCGACCACTTCTACTCTAGTTATTTGTTTGGCGCTCATACGGCTTACATAGCCTATCTTGCTGTGAACGTACGTCCTCCTCTCATTGTCGGTACGTAAGCACACCGTCCACTTAATTATAATTGGCAGCAGTACCCACTGCCTGAGTTTACAGTGACCGTACTCGATAGCGACAGCGTAAATATTTGCATGGAGAATTGGCTAAGTAAAGTTTTTTGAAGAGGTGCTAAATATATTTTTTCTTCGATAGTCGACGTCTTAATAATCGAGGAACTGCAGCCTCTTTATTTTTATTTCCTCTTATTAATAGAAATATTTTTTAAGTGGTCGATATGACGTTTGTGAGATTGAAATTGCAAGAACCGTTAAGGGCTTAGTACTTAGTAGAAACACTAAAAAAAAAACGAAAGTCAACTGTCACTGCTGTCACTGTCAAGTAAAATCTAACCAAAACCGTTTATTTACTTTGCGATATGGTGCGATCAGTGTTTTTTTGGATAATTTTTAAAACGACCTCTCAGCACAAACTCAGTACTTTAAAATTTGCCGCATTTCTCCACGACTTTGCATGATAATTTGGACCACGATTGGATAGTTTCGACGACTATTTTGCTCTGCTTCTTCGACAACGCTATCTTGCAGTCTCGACGACACGTGGCTTGACTTTTGGACCATATTTTCTATTTTTAGCGGCTTCACCTTTCAATACGAAATGAGTGAATTTGTGCGAGCAGATTCAAGGAACTTGCCACACATGGTTATGAGTCTAGAATATTTTGACACCAGTGATAAGTATGCAATGTTGCCGAAATCAAAGGATAAAGCACTCTTGTCCGCACCGGAAAATGGATAACGTAAGTACAAAAGTATATCAATACAGTTTCTTGTCTATTTTTTTTCATTACATTTTAGGGCATAAAAGTTGAATATGTTACCAGACCAAAGTTGTTTGAGAGCACAGAATAACAAAAACATAATTATTACCTATATTGTGACCATTTACTTAGATATCAACTGACAATGTGATTGATGCGACAGGTGATGTTGTTCTGCATTGGGTGAAATATTATGATAGAGTAAAATTTCTGTGGTTAGTGAAACATTATATTATAACTAGCTGTTGCCCGCGACTCTGTCTACGAAGAATTCGCTTATTGCTTTCCTGCAAGTACTATGTATTTTTCGGATAAAACTGTGAGATAAAAAGTAGCCTATGTTCTTCCTTGGACTCCAACTACCTACATAATAATTTCGGCTAAATCAGTTCAGCGGTTGAAGCATGAAAAGTTACAGATAGACAGACAGATTCCTTTCACGTTTATAATATTAAATATAAGTAAGGATTTATAATAATTTTGATCTTTTTCAGGTGGATGTAAACACACATTGGGTGTTTTATTTTGGTTGCAAGAAAAGCCAGTGAAGGAGCATAACCTGTTTTTTCCAAGACATGCATTTTTCCCATAAAAAAAGAGGCATAGAAGTACCACGAAATCCTCAATGGTTAATGGAAGAGAATAGAATAGATTTAAGATTTATCACGGAAATGTAATTTTGAACATGACAATCTCTTAATACAGAAATGTATTTTTAGTTGACAATGCAAGTACAGTCGATAAAAAGTACAGTCAGCAAAATTTTTTCTTAATAATATCATTTTTGGTTTTTATTTGTGTAAGCTTTATTTTTCTCACAATACTTTTTGACTATACTTGTCTTGCATTGTCATCTAATCTGTATCAGTATAAGTACTGCTGTGCTAAGCTAATGGTACTTTAAATTTGTATTCTCATTTTGGTTTATAATTATAATACATACATACTCGTACATTGCAAGTCGAATAAAATCTTGTAAAATATGTTTTTTTCACTTATGATTACATCATCAAAAATACGAAAAAATGTGCAGAATTTGTAACATTGCTTACAGAGATTTTGATTAGGTTGATTCCCGGTCATGTATGTATTAGAGTCAGACAAAATAAAACGGTTGAATGCCATATATATCCATACTAATATTATAAATGCGAAAGTGTATGTTTTGTATGTTTCTCCGTCTTTCACGTCGCATTGGAGCGACGGATCGACGTGATTTTGGCATAGAGATTGTTTATGGGCCACAGAGTGATATAGGCTACTTTTTATCCTGGAAAATAAACAGTTCCCGAGGAACAGCGCGAACAACCGAATTCCACGCGGGCGAAGCCCGCGGCAAAAGCTAGTATATATACACACATCCAGTTCAACTGGTAGAACAAACAATACAATCTAGGGTCACTGTCACAAAGTAAGACAGTACTAAAATACAAGTAAATCACCACGGTTTTGTTGTAACTATGATCAATGGTACGCATATTGTTTACACATATAAACACAAGTTAATCAAACCATGGTTGCTTAGGAAATGAAAGTTTAATATGATTGACAGCCCTTTTATAGCCTGCCGGAAAAATCTTTACAGCGCTATTCAGCTTTTCCTTGAGACGAGATAGTGACATCTTTTGATTGCAAAGTAAACTAAAATCCCGGTTTAACACATAGTGACCTATAATATTTGTGTTATATTTCCTTGTATTTCTTAGTAGTACTTCTAATGCCTTTATGGGATGGCACAATATTTAATTTATTAAAAATACGACTTGTTTTTAAATTACCTTTGCCAGGAATATTATATACATGTTTCAATAAATCAGGTCTTGAGACATATGTTTATGCTAAACGTTTTTATGAATAATTTGTGTATTATGAAAAAAAAAACAATATAATTATTGCATTTTATTATATTACTCTGCAATTAACTAAAACCATCTAAAACACATGCAATGCGTTTAGCTTATGCTAAACGTTTTAATGATAATTTGTACATTTATGAATAAATAAACATAATTATTGCATTTTTATTATATTACTCGGCAAATTAACTATCTAAACACATGCAATAAGACAGCTTTGTCTACATAATTTATGTGGTTTGGTTTAATAACAGAGACGCTTCAAAAATACGGATTCTTTTAATCTTCAAATCACGCATTTCACATGTAACCTCAAGGTCGCTATGACTTTATATGAATCACCCCTTTTAGTAGCCACACAAAGCCACTTCATCTGTAATGATTTAGCAGAAACTCTTCCTTCAATACACTTTGAAATAAAGAATAAAACCCATTGTGCATAAATATTTTAATGTATAGCATGACTCTTACTGAGACCATGTCCTTTTTATTGTTGGTAAAAAACAAACACATATCTCCCTTCTGTATGTTCCCTTTGCTGTGTTTGATGTTGAAGGGCTAGAGGGGTCGTATAATCATGTTGTTGATGAGCAACTGCAATGGAAGATGAAGCTGACTTGCACCAAGTCGCTTGTAAAGACTAGGATGCATAAATACGCAGAATTCTGAAAATCTCGTCTGTATTTCATAGACAACGTACAAAGCATTAGAGAACATTCTGTAATGCTCCATTTCAACTCGAATACTGTCGGAGTCGTCTGAATCCATGTAGGGATACTGTGATTCGAATTTACTCGTAAGGCAGTCCATATCAAGCCAAGTGTCTTCGAGACTGCAAGATAGCGTTGTCGAAAGAACAGAGCCAAAATAGTCGTCGAAACTATCCAATCGTGGTCCAATTATCATGCAAAGGTCGTGGAGAATGCGGCAATTTTAAAGTACTGAGTTTGTGCTGAGAGGTCTTTAAAAATATCCAAAAACACTGATCGCACCAAATCGCAAAGTAAATAAAACGGTTAGATTCTACTGACAGTGACAGCAGTGACAGTTGACTTCGTTTTTTTTTTTTTACTGTTTCTACTAAGTACTAAGCCCTCAACGGTTTGCAATTTCAATCTCACAAACGTCTATTCGACCACTTAAAAAATATTTCTAATTAATAAGAGGAAATAAAAATAAAAGAGCGCAGTTCCTCGATTATTAAGACGTCGACTATCGAAAAAAATAATAATTAGCGCCTCTCCAAAAAACTTTACTTAGCCAATTGTACAGCGCCTCTACAATATTTACGCCGTTCGCTATCGAGTGCGGTCACTGTAAACTCATAAGTGGTACAGGTGGCTAAGACTTACGCTCGTCGCCTTTACGTTGTACAATATACAGTATCTTTAACACTAGCGACGTCTACTGTGACATTTTACAACCAGAAATCATTCACTGTTGGATATAGGGATTTTCTTGTGTAAAATGATACAACTGTTTATTCTTAATTCGGCGGAATTTTGGATCTTCATCGCTTCTCGAATTTCCTACCAAACGACCCGGAACAGTAAGATTAAGTATAAAGTTGTAAGTCTTAACGAAATCGATGATTATCTTCAGATAGGGTCACGGTTTCTTATTATCTCGCTTATGCGGTTGAAAAGCGAGCGACAGTTAAGCTAATACTTTCAATGTGCAAAATACTTAACCACTTTACTTTGAGTTGTGTTTTCGACATTTTAGTTTATAAAAATTGAAGTTAACTTTTGTAACGCAAGAACGCTACGATCATACCACCAGTAAAAAGTAGAGTGCAGTGGTATAATGGTGACTGTAATAATTTCCAAACTAGACGACTTTATAATCACTGCTGTACATAATGTCCATTTATCAGATGGCTTGAAAGATTCAGAAAGATTTTCTATTTCATGTCCCTAAAAATTGGATAGCATTTAGAGCAATAAATACTTATATACTGCACTCTGCTACAGGCTGGTTCGGATAACACAGTTTAATCAAAATATATTAGC